>NW_025334321.1:300000-388048 GCF_014858855.1 Bufo gargarizans
TCCCCCGGCTTCAGGAGGGGCCTATTGGCCCACTGTTGCAGGGGGCGGGGCCGCCGCGCGTGCCTAGCAACCGGCACTCGCGGCCGCCCCCTGAACATGTGCCTGCACGAGATTGGCCAGCGCCGCCCGACATGGATGTGAGCCGGCCAAGGCACTCCCCCAACGGAGTCGAATTTTAAAACCCACAGGGACTCTTTATAGCCACAGTAGTGATGGAAAAGTTGTTTCAAGGGGACTAACATCTGGACTGTGGCATGCCGGAGGGGAATCCATGGCAAAACTCCCATGGAAAATTACATAGCAGAGTTGGATTTTAGTCCATAAAGGGCATAAATCACCTAACAATCCTATTTTTTTTTTGAACAATGTGGTTTAAAACATCCAGTGTGTGTATACGATCAGTTATGATGTTGTATCGATCAGGTAGTGTAAGGGTTACGCCCGCTTCACAGACATTGACAGACCAAACTCCCCTTTTAATGCACCGCAAACAACCGCAAACAGTCCATTTGCCCAACCGCAAACTTCCCATTTGCACAAGGTTGGATACCAAGCTAGCCATGTCTCGTTGATGTCATTGAAGGTTTCTTCCTCCACCCAGCCACGTACAACACCAAGGGACCCCCGATTTTTCGGACGGGGAGATGGTTTAAAAAACGCTGGCTCCCTCCCCTTTGTTTGAATCCACGCCACGGTCACTGCGTCTGCACCGTGCAATTTACTGTCACACCCGATATGAGTGGTATTTTCTGTAGTACTATTCTCATCAGTTTAATCCCTGTATGGTCCCCAATCTGGGATCCATTTATGAAATTGATTTTTCGAATGGGGAGATGGTTAAAAAAACGCTGGCTCCCTCCCCATTGTTTGAATCCACGCCACGGTCACTGCGTCTGCGCCGTGCAATTTACTGTCACTCACGATATGAGTGGTATGTTCTATAGTACTATTCTCATCAGTTTAATCCCTGTTACGTCCCATATCAGGGATTGCCTTTTGTGAAAAAAATTTTAGGCCCGGTACCTTCGACTGCCTTCACAGTGACAGACCAAACTCTGATACACCAAACTGAATTTATTTTAGGAACCGGGAGATGGAAAAAGCAGCTTGGTCGGTCCTCTTACTCCCAACTTGGGGCACTGCACGTGCACGGAGCAATGTGCTGTGACACCCTATATGAGTGGTGTCTTAACTAGTCCTATTCCTATCAGTTTAATCCCTGTTACATCCCCTATCCGGGGACATGTGTCGAATTGATTGACCATTGTCGAATTAACGAACCATTACGACATCCTGAAATAATTTTGTTCTGAGCTCTGTACTTGCTTTGTATTGGAATTGATGGGGATTTTTTTTAATTGTCTGCATTATTTCTAATAAACTATTAAGAGACTTTATTATGATTTTTTTTTTATTTTATGTATTAAAAACCCATACAACTTAAAAAAAAAAATTATGTATGTTTTTTTCTATGAAAGAGGCCAGAAAAATTAGGCATGTACACATGCCTGAAAAACAATGTTATTGTTGCAGCTGCTGTTGTAGCAGCGGCCGGAAAAATTGATTTTCAAGGCAGAAAGGGGACTAAAACATTGCGGCTTGAACCCTAGTTGGTGGCGGAGAATTCATGAAAGTCATCCGGTATGCAGACATTAAATACTGCAGCGTGGGGACCATTTTGAGGCCAAGGTATGTCATCAGGCCTTTTGTTAGTCAAATGTATTCCCCACTGTCAGTCCCCTTGGGATCCATGCCTCATTCATCTTTCTTTATTTATTTTTTTTGACAGTTTTTATTTTTGTTGTTTTAAAACATACAAAAAACAATTAACCACGCAGGTACATATGCATATGACTTGCAAGTATCAGTTACACAAATATGTATGACAAGAAGAAGCATTACAGTATAACATAAGATAAAGGTACAAGAGCAGGGGGGTTTAGACAAGGGGAAGGTGGGGGGGGGAGATGAGTTGAGGAGAAGGAGGAGGGGTGGAAAGAAACATCTAATCACATCATAAGATCCGTAAAATGTAAGAGAGAGAAATACTGTGCCTAAGGGTTTCAAGGAAAAAGCCAGAATTTTTTCCAGGGGTTCCAGATATTGAGAAAAGTGGACCTCGTTCTTGATTCTCAGTGGGAAATTTCTTAAAGCCTGTAGATCTGGTCAACTTTGGCGTACCAGCTCTCGAAACTGGGGATATCTGGAGTGAGCCAAAGCTTTGGGATCAATAGTCTAGCAGCTCCAAACATAAGAGAGAAAAGAGATGATTGATATCTGTTGGTTTTGCAAATCCCTAATGTGAGTAGAACCAGTTCTGGGGAACATATAATGGTAGTTTGGCATATTTTATTAATCCTTTTGACTATTTCTATCCACCATGGTTTAATTATTTCACAAGAACACCAGATATGGAAGTAGGAGCCTCTTTCTTTCTTGCATCTCCAGCACACATCTGACGAATCTTTATTATACAGGCAAGTCTTATCTGGGGTTTTATACCACCGAGAAAGTATTTTATATCTGTTCTCTTGGGTATAAACGCACCTGGAGATCTTGTGTGGGGCAATCAACATGGAAGAGACTTCTAAGCTAGACAGAGAGCGTTGAAGGTCCTTCTCCCATAGTCCCTCTATAGCTGGTTTGAGGTTGGAGGTTGGGGATTTTAAATTTTTGTAAATCGTGGAAATAAGTTGGGGGGGGGGGATATTGGGGGCTACATAATAGTTTGTCAAACCAAGAGAGTTCACCTTTGGATGAAGTGCTTTTAAGGGAAACAAGGATCTCTTCCTTTAGAAATCTCAGTGGAATGGGATTGCACGTTTTTATCTTGAGTATCTCAAATGTTTTCTGGTCTCTAAATAAAGCTCCTTCTGGATCCACCAGGTCCCCTACGGGGGTGTCAGAGCCCCTAATGAAAGAGGAAAGCATTCTCTGAGTTCTTTAGGTGCAAGGGCTACTAAGTCCTTAATAAGTAATAGAGGGGAGGGAAGTGAAAAAGATCCCACACTAGTTAAAAACCATTTCCAAGTCTTTAGAGTAGCTCTAATCATAGAGTTGGGAACGTGACCTCCTGTCGGAAGAAGGGTCTTGCCAGACAACAAGAGGGATCTTAAAGGTGAGTCTAGAAAGGAGTTCTCCAGGGTGAGCCAGGATTTGGTAGGGGGGGGATCTAATCCAGTCAACAGTCCTGGATAAAAGGATGGATTTCATATAAATCTCGGGGTCTGGTAGGGCTATTCCCCCAGCTCTCTTTGGTTTAGAAAGCGTGGAAAAAGAAATACGAGGGGCCTTCCCCTGCCAAATAAACTTTCCAATGTGCTTATTTAGGGAGGTGAAGAATGTTTTGGGAATTTCAATTGGAAGTGTTTGCATTAGGTAAGTCAGTCTTGGCATTATTAGGGACATTAGAAGATTTTTTCTACCGAACCAGGACAGGAAGGGGAAGTTAAGTGAGTCAAGTTGGGTGGTAAAGGATTTCAATAATGGCTTATAATTCAATGCGTAGAGATCTAATAGGCGTGGGGTAAGTTTTACTCCTAAGTAAGTTAATTGTTGGGTATCCCAGTTGAATGGGGAGGTAGATTTGAGGTTATTTAAAGTCACAGCAGAAAGGCCCATGTGCAGGACTTGATATTTGGCGGGGTTCACCTTAAAGTTTGATAAGGATCCAAATCGGTAGTAGTGAAAGTATAATGGGCATGGACTTGGAAGGGTTAGTAGAGATTATTAAAAGATCATCTGCAAAGGCAGCCAACTTGAATTCTAATCCCTTCACTCTCAGGCCTTTAATATTTTCCTCTTGTCTCAGTGCTTGTAGCAGAGTCTCCATTGCAAGAACAAAGAGGAGGGGGAGAGAGGGCAGCCTTGTCTGGTCCCGTTTCTAATAGGGAAGCTAGAAGAGAGGGTCCCATTAACCGACACTGATGCTGAGGAATGGGTATACATTGAGAAAACTGAGTTAATAAAGGGCTCTGGGATTTGGAATTTATGCAAGGTAGCTTGAATAAAAGACCAATCCACCCTATCAAACGCCTTCTCAGCGTCCGTGCCGAACAGGATCAGTGGGGTAGTCTTGTGGGAAGCATAATATAGGGCATTTAACACCTTGGTAGTATTGTCTTTACCCTCACGACCTTTGACAAAACCCACTTGATCAGAGTGGATTAAGGAGGGGAGGAAGTTATTCAGATGGAGAGCAAGCATTTTAGCGAATAGTTTTAAGTCAACATTGAGAAGGGAGATGGGGCGATAATTTGAACAGGAGGTAGGGTCTTTTCCTGCTTTTGGGATAATGGTAATGGTAGCCCTAGTCATGTCTGTAGTAATTGGGGAACCGCCTAGAGATGAATTATATATTGGGAGTAAATAGGGGGCGAGGATATCTTTAAAGGAAGAGTAGTAGGTTATTGGGAGGCCGTCTGGACCTGGGCATTTCCCCTTAGGGGTTGATTTGATAGCCGCATCCAATTCTGAGGCCGAAAATGGTCTGGAGAGGAGATCCTTTTGAGTGATTGATAGGGCTGGAAGGGTAAGAGAATCTAAGAAAAGTTTAATATGGGGTATTTTTTCCTCAGCAGTGTAAGTTAATTCTTGGGTGGGGAGGTTATTAAGGGATTTATAAAAGAGTTGGAATTGTTCCGCTACATCTTCTGATTTATATAAGGGGGTACCTAGAGGGGATTTAATGCACTGGACATATCGGGACTCCTTCCTCTGTTTTATCCTTCTGATCATATATTTTGAGGCCTTATTGCCATGGGCATAAAACTTCTGTTGAGATGATAGAAAAAATTTAGCTGATCGTTCGTTCAAAATGTTTTGGAGTTCCGATCTAAGGGATAGGAGTTCCGACAGGTGCAGAGCAAGGAGGGATTGCTTGTGTGATTTTTCAAGGGAGTGGATCCGCGAAAGAAGGATATTTAATTTCTTATCCGATTCCCTCTTAAGAAAAGAGCAGAGGCTGATAAGTTTACCTCTAATATATGGTTTATGGGCGTCCCAGAGGGGGAAATTTCTGGAGATTTATTGAGGGCAAAGTATTCCTCTAAATAAGAAGCGATCTGGGTCTTATGAGTAGTGTTATCTAACAAGGATTCATTAAGACGCCAATTAGGAGTTCTGGGGTGGCCCTGAGGTGATTGCAGATCACAAAATACAGGGGCATGGTCAGATAACGTAATATATTTCCTATCTTGGTTGACTTACATAATTGTAATAGGTTTTTGGGAATAAACACATAGTCGATTCCAGTGTATGAATTATTGTCCGAGGAATAAAAATAGAAGTCCATCTCATTAGGGTGTAAGCACCTCCACACATCTACAATTCCTAAGGCCTCTTTCACACTTGCGTTGTCCGGATCCCACGTGTACTCCACTTGCCGGAATTATACGCCGGATCCGGAAAAACGCAAGTGTACTGAAAGCATTTGAAGACGGATCCGTCTTCAAAATGCTTTCAGTGTTACTATGGCACCCAGGACGCTATTAAAGTCCTGGTTGCCATAGTAGGAGCGGGGAGCCGGGAGCGGGGGAGCGGTATACTTACCATCCATGCGGCTCCCGGGGCGCTCCAGAGTGACATCAGAGCACCCCATGCGCATGGATGACGTGCCATGCGATCACGTCATCCATGCTGCCTGGGGAGCCCTGACGTCACTCTGGAGCGCCCCGGGAGTCGCACGGATGGTAAGTATGCTGCTCCCCCGCTCCCCACTACACTTTACCATGGCAGCCAGGACTTTAGCGTCCCGGCAGCCATGGTAACCACTCTAAAAAAGCTAAACGTCGTATCCAGCAATGCGCCGAAACGACGTTTAGCTTAAGGCCGGATCCGGATCAATGCCTTTCAATGGGCATTCTTTCCGGATCCGGCCTTGCGGCAAGTCTTCAGTTTTTTTGGCCGGAGCAAAAAGCGCAGCATGCTGCGGTATTTTTCTCGGCCAAAAAACGTTCCGTTCCGGAACTGAAGACATCCTGATGCATCCTGAACGGATTTCACTCCATTCAGAATGCATTAGGATAATCCTGATCAGAAATCTTCCGGCATAGAGCCCCGACGACGGAACTCTATGCCGGAAGACAATAACGCAGGTGTGAAAGAGCCCTAAATCAAATAGTTTAGTCTGGAGGGATTTAAGACACCTAGAGGAGACTGAGGATTTTTTTGAGGAAGAATCTAAGAAGGGATTGAGGGTTAGGTTAAAATCTCCTGCTAGTATTAGAGAGCCTTCCATATGCGTTTCTACAAGCTTCAGGAGAGAATGGAACCAATCAATCTGACTAGAATTGGGGGCGTAGACATTGACCAAGGTATAGGTCAGTTGGCCTATTGTACCCTTGAGGATAAGATATCTGCCATCTGGATCCAGGACCTGAGAAAGGAAAGTAAAAGGGAAATCCTTATGGAACCCTATGCTCACTCCTCTAGAAGCAGCGCCACCCGCACCACAATGATACCAGTTAGGGTATCTGGCATATGAGAGGTTGGGGTAGTGGTTATGCTTAAAGTGAGTCTCCTGAAGGAAAATCACAGAGCTTTTCTCCTTCCTTGAAAGGGAGAAGATTTTACATCTTTTGGAGGGCGATCTTAACCCTTTAACATTATAGGAAATTAATTGAATATCCGCCATCATCTTGTATAAGAAAGTGGGGCAGGGAGTGCAGGATAAGAAATATAATATACTTAGCTGCTGCTTGAGGGAACTGAATTACAAAAAGGAGCGCGTAGGGTTGCACAAGAGATCTCTCACAAATGTGGTTGTAACTGCAAGAGTAAGGCATAATAAGCATTAGTGTAATATACCTGGTACAATATAAAAAGAATAAACATAACAAGAAACATAACAGGAGCTTGCTAGCAAGCTCAAATTAAGTGGTGGTGTTTGGGCAGTTTTGCTCAGTCAACAGCAATGGTAAGAATAAGTATAGAGGGGGGAGTAGACAAAATGTCATAGAGGTGAGTAGCAAAAACCCTCAAAGGCTGTAACTACTGAATGTAGGGGTCAGAGACCTGGATTAACAAGTGTTTTCACTTATCCGGCAATGAAAGCCTCTTAGGAGTTGTTGCCAGGATTCCTCTCCTATTCTTCTGTGACATCGGAGTGCGCAGAGTTTCCCAGGGGGATACCACAGGTAGAGGTGGCAAGGATGATAGAGAACTGGGACACAGTCCAGAGCCTATGTCCAGAGGGGAGATTTTTAATTGAGCATATACTTTGTCTAGGTCAGCGAAAGAGGTGATGGTAATGCGGCGTCCTTCATGGGGGAACGAAACACCAAACTGGAAAGTCCAGCGGTAAGTGATGTTATGTTGCCGGAGCCATTCCGTCAGCGGTTTTAAGGATCTACGCTTCTTCAAAGTTGATTGAGCCAGATCTTGGAAAACAGAGATGTTGTTATTTTCCCATCTCAGGGGTTCTGCTTGTCTAGCGCCAGACATGATGGCTTCCTTAACCGGGAAGTGCAAGAGATTGCAAATAACATTGCGGGGGGGGGGGGGGGGCTCTGATGGTTGCGGTTTCTGGCGAAGGGCTCTATGGGCCCTCTCTATTATTACTTCATGAGCGGAGTCGGGTCCCAAGATCTGGAGGCATATCTGTATTACTGCCTGTGGAACGTCTATTGGAGCAACAGTTTCTGGTATCCCACGAAAACGTAAATTGTTTCTTCTATTTCTATTCTCCTGTTCTTCAACAGGAATATAAGGAGTTGAGATGAGTCTGACACTCGCCCAAGCTGCTGGCTGTCTCTGTTTGGTGCGATATAATAGTCGCTTGATCTTCCTCTAAGGTCTCCACACGTCTGCCAATATGGCGGATGTCCTCTTTAATAGAGGAGAGATCTTGGCTGAGGGGACCTAGGGCGTCTGCCAAAGCTTCCTTGAGGTAAGATCGGGAGATAGAGAGCCTGTCAGTATCGGGAGATGCATCCCTTACCTCCTCTGCATCGGCTGTCTCTCTCAATTGCTTAGCTGTGCCGCCTAGTGGAGTGCCGGGCGCCATCTTAGGTTCTCTGCTTGCAGCGATCGCAGCTGCTTTTTTAATAAAACGGTCCATGTCTCCAGGTTGACTGGAGGATCGGGCATTGCTCGCTTGGTCAGAGGGTTTTTGGCCACCTATTTTGACCATTTTTGACATCCAGTAGAGCGGTATAAACAAGCTTTTAGGGTTTAGTCAGCAGGAGAGTAGCACTTCACATTACCGTTCGGCTGCGGTGCTAGCTCCGCCATGCTTCATTCATCTTAATGAAGGTGAGGCAATCAACACTTTTTTGACCAAGGCGACTTCTTTTGACAGTGACAATGCCTCCTGCTGCACTAAAGGTCCTTTCTCACAGGACACTTGAAGCGGGGCAGGCCAGAATTTCTATCGCAAACTGGGATAGTTCAGGCCACAGGTCAAGCCTGCACAACCAGTAGTCAAGGGGTTCATCACTCCTCAGAATGTCGATATCTGCAGTTAAGGCAGATATCGACTGCTACCTGTCGGTCGAGTCGTTCACTAAGGCTGGATCCCGAAGGGCTGTGGCGATGTGTAGGACTGAAAAAGCTCTGCATGTCCTCCATCAACAACACATCTGTAAAGCGTCCTGTCCTTGCCACCGTGGTCGTGGTAGGAGGAGGATTACTTTCACCTCTTCCCCTGTTAGATTCCCGTTGTGCTGTGAAATCCCCCTTATAAGCTCTGTAAAGCATATTTTTTAGTTTGGTTTGAACTGCTGCATCCTTTCTGACTTTCGGTAATTTGGTAACATTTTCGCCACTTTCTGCTTATACCGGGGGTCTAGTAGCGTGGCCACCCAGTACAGGTCGTTCTCCTGCATCCTTTTTATACAAGGGTCCCTCAACAGACATGACAGCATGACAGACCCCATTTGCACAAGGTTGGATGCCGAGCTACTCATTTCCCGTTCCTCGTCCTCACTGATGTCATTGACAGGTCTGTTCTTCCCCCCAGCCACGTACAACTCCACAGGTCCCAGATAGGTGACAACAACGAGCACCCTGGGATGCTTGCTGTGGTTGGTCTTCCTCCTCCTCAAAGCCACATTCCTCCTCTGACTCCTCTTCCTCATACTCCTCTTCCAGCGTTGCCGCAGGACCACAACTCTACCTCTTCCTCTTCACGCTCATCTGCAGCCTGATCCAGCACTCTTCGCAGGGCACGCTCCAGGAAGAAAACAAATGGGATGAGGTCGCTGATTGTGCCTTCGGTGCGACTGACTAGGTTTGTAACCTCCTCAAAAGGACGCATGAGCCTACAGGCATTGCGCATGAGCGTCCAGTAATGTGGCAAAAAAATTCCCAGCTCCACAGATCCTGTCTTAGCACCCCGGTCATACAAATACTCGTTGACGTCTTTTTCTTGTTGGAGCAGGCGGTCGAACATTAGGAGTGTTGAATTCCAACGTGTTGGGCTGTCGCAAATCAAGCGCCTCACTGGCATGTTGTTTTGGCGCTGAATGTCTGAAAAGTGTGCCATGGCCATGTAGGAATGCCTGAAATGGCCACACACCTTCCTGGCCTGCTTGAGGACGTCCTGTAAGCCTGGGTACTTAGACACAAAGCGTTGTACGATGAGATTCAACACATGTGCCATGCACGGCACATGTGACAACTTGCCCAAATTCAATGCCGCCAACAAATTGCTTCTATTGTCACACACCACTTTGCCGATCTCCAGTTGGTGCGGGGTCAGCCACTGATCCACCTGTGCGTTCAGGGCGGACAGAAGTGCTGGTTCGGTGTGGCTCTCTGCTTTCAGGCAAGTCAACCCCAAGACAGTGTGACACTGTCGTATCCGGGATGTGGAATAGCCCCTGGGGAGCTGGGGGGATTCAGTTGATGTGCAGCCAGACGCCACAGCAGAAGAGGACTCAGCCGAGGAGGTTATCGAAGAGGATAGAGTAGGAGGAGTAGAGGAGGTGGCAGTTGGCCTGCCTGCAAGTCGTGGTGGTGTCACCAACTCCGCTGCAGATCCACGCAATCCATGCTTGGCAGCCGTCAGCAGGTTGACCCAATGCACAGTGTAGGTGATATACCTGCCCTAACTGTGCTTTGCAGACCAGGTATCAGTGGTCAGATGGACTCTTGCCCCAACACTGTATGCCAGAGATGCCATGGCTTCCTTTTCAATCACTGAGTAGAGGTTTGGGATTGCCTTTTTTGAAAAAAACAATTGTCCGGGTACCTCTCACTGTGGTTTCCCAATAACGACAAATTTTTGGAAGGCCTCAGACTCCACCAGCTGGTATGGTAAAAGCTGGCAGGCTAAGAGTTCCGTCAAGCCAGCTGTCAGACGCTGGACAAGGGGGTGACTCTGTGACATTGGCTTCTTACACTCAAACATTTTCTTTACAGACACCTGACTGTGGGCAGATAAGATGGAACTGCTGAAGGTGAGATGCGGAGTGGCGGGTGGTTGAGAGGGGGCAAGGAGGACAGCAGTGGTTGACGTGGCTGAAGATTCTGGACCAGGAGGAGGATGGTGGCTTTGAGCTTGTGTGCTGCTTCTACTCGTCATCATGTGTTGATTCCATAGGCATTTGTGATGTGTGATCATGTGCCTTCGCAAAGCAGTTGTACCTAGGTGGGTGTTGGATTTCCCACGACTCAGTTTCTTTTGGCACAGGTTGCAAATGGCATCGCTGTTGTCAGAGGTAGACACACAAAAAAAATGCTACACTGCTGAGCTTTGCAATTACGGCATTCTGGTGGTGGCAACAGCATGCGCTGATTGGCGTGCTGTCTGGCTGACCCCGGGTGCCGATACATGCTGTCTGACTGTGCCACTAGCTCCTTGCGACGACCTCCCCCTGCTTCCAACTCGTCTCCTTCTTCTCTCTGTCTCCCCTTCTGAACTTCCCCCTCTTCTTCTTCTCTTCGAGCAGGCACCCACGTGGCATCCACGGACACATCGTCATCATCAACCACTTCACTTGTATCTGACACCTCAGCAAAGGAAGCAGCAGCGGGTGCAACATCTTCATCATCATCATCACACTGTACGTCCATGTGTGTAATGCTGCCTGACTGAGACATATCCCTGTTATCTACATCCTCTGGCAATAATGGTTGTGCATCACTAATTTCATCCAACTGATGTGTAAATAACTCCTCTGAGGGATCAAGTGAAGCGGCTGTGGTGGCTGTGTTGGTAGTGGTGGTGGTGGCGGCGGGCGGGAGAGTGGTAACTTGAGAGCAGGTGACCAAAGCTGAGCTGGAGGAGGATGGTGCATCAAGGTTCTTAGCGGAAGCTGTTGAAGATTGGGTGTCCTGTGTAAGCCAGTCAACTATTTTCTCAGAATTTTTTGGTTCAGGGTACGTGGCCTCTAAACACTGGGCATTATTCCAGGGCCAGTGGAAATCACAGCACCACGACCATGACGGCCCCTGCGGGGTGGCCTGCCTCTGCCTGTCATTTTTTTTTTAGATAAGTGGTACTATGCGTGCAAGGTACTGTGCCACCCTATATAAGTGGTGGGCAGTGGGCACAGTACAGTCTGTGTGGGCCTGACACACACTGGCTTGCAACTGGGATTATATCACTGAAAAATATAAAATATAATTTTTTTTAATCTGCAAGGTATTTGAGTATGTGACACCCTGTAATGGTTTGAGTGGAGCCCTAGCCACTAGCCAGTGGCCACAATACAGTCTGTGTGGGCCTGACACACACGGGCTTGCAACTGTGATTATATCACAGAAAAATATTAAATAGAATTTTTTTATTTGCAAGGTATTTGAGTGAGTGACACCCTGTAACGGTATGAGTGGAGGCCTAGCCACTAGCCAGTGGCCACAATACAGTCTGTGTGGGTCAGACACAAGGGCTTGCAACTGGGATTATATCACAGAAAAATATTAAATAGAATTTGTTTTATCTGCAATGTATTTGAGTGAGTGACAACCTGTAACGGTTTGAGTGGAGGCCTAGCCAGTGGCAACAATACAGTCTGTGTGGGCCTGACACACATGGGCTTGCAACTGTGATTATATCACAAAAAAATATTAAATATCATTTTTTTTATTTGCAAGGTATTTGAGTGAGTGACACCCTGTAACGGTATGAGTGGAGGCCTAGCCACTAGCCAGTGGTTACAATACAGTCTGTGTGGGCCTGACACACACAGGCTTGCAACTGGGATTATATCACAGAAAAATATTAAATATAATTTTTTTTTTATCTGCAAGGTATTTTCTGTCACACCCTGTATGAATGGTGTGCACACAGTGCTGTCTGTGACTGAGCCTGCAGCCTCTCACACACGGGCAGGCAACTGCAATATATATATATATATATATATATATATATATTTAAAAGCAGACTGATGTACTAGTCCTTACAGCAGATGAGTCTGTGGACACAGAACACTGCCCTAGCTAACGCTTTCACTATTGAATCAGCAGCAGCTACACTGTCCCTCCTCTCACTGAGAATGCAGATTCCAAATGAATCTAAAATGGATGCTGTCCAGGAGGTGGGAGGGTCTGTGAGGGAGGGTCTGCTGCTGATTGGCTGGAATGTGTCTGCTGACTGTGAGGTGCAGGGTCAAAGTTTACTCAATGATGATGTATAGGGGGCGGACGCGAACAAGCTATGTTCGCTGGGAACTGTTCGCCGGCGAATAGTTCGGGACATCACTATCAATGACATCATCACACTACTACTGCAACGTCATGACGAGCGCGCACCCAGCGCATACTCAGTGTACACTCAGTCGGCATATCAAAGCCGCTCCCGACTCGCAGAGGCATCAGATTGAGTCACATGAAGGTTATGTGGGAATTGCAATGTACTTGTGAATGCCCGGATCCATACCGTAGATAAATACAATTACACAGCTACCTATAACCATGCAGAATAGGTTAAAAACGAATATTAGGCTATATGGGGATAAATCAAAGTATGTACTGTATATATTTTGGCCATAAACACGCCTATCTAAAATTGATATGATATTAAGCCCCATATTGCGAGTCTCTGCATGGCATTTCAGTTACCTATCCCATATTATATATATATGTGGAATGATAAAAATTCTATAAAACAGTGTGTGTGACAAATTAAAACAATATTATACATATAGAACATGTGCAGCCAGCCAGTCGCAGGGGGAGCACGTGAGGTTCACGTTGGACCGATGAGGGGCCAAATAGTATAACACACAGTTCATCAGTTCACTCACGGTTAGCAGATAGCCTCCCGGAGCTGGCAGCACAGTGTTGAGGTGGACCGCACGAAATCCTCCGGGGGACGCTCTGCGGTAGGAAGCATCAGCCAAGATGGTGGTTGAGGTGCCCTTGATGTTAGAGGGGCTTAGGGTGCTTGTTGCGGCTGAGTCCCTTGATGGTTTTTGTTGTGACGCCAATACCGTTAATGGTGGTACAACCATAGGTAGTAATAATAAGGTAGACAGTGGTAAGATGCAACTCACAACTTTTACTTTGGATGTCTTTTGGTTGCAGCAGTACAATTATGCAGTCTTTATATCAGGGATGTCAAACTCGTGGCCCTCCAGCTGTTGCAAAACTACAACTCCCATCATGCCTGGGCATACTACAGCTATCAGGGAATGATGGGAGTTGTAGTTTTGCAACATCTGGAGGGCCATGAGTTTGACATCCATGCTTTAGATGATACAGAGGTAATTCTGCAAATCCACTGTTTTAGGCTGGTTAGGTTTTTTTTTTTTTTTTTTTTGGAGCAGTGGGTTAGGTGTACCTGGTTCCTTTAGATGCTTTGGATCCTATTCCTTGTCTTTCCCTACAAGCTAAATGTTTTTAGACAGGAAAACTCAACTGTCCCTTAGAAGGTTGGTGTGGCTGCCTGAAGCTAATAAACCTCCACCATGCAAAGGTGTCTGTGGCCCTCAATAATGGCTCTTATCACCGATGAATTCCTAGGAATGCTTGTTTCTTTTCCAGGGAGGCAAACTGTTCTCCTACTGGTCAGGGATGCAAGTCTATAGTCCAGCTACAGAAGAAAAACGCTCTTCTGCGCCTAACATCTGAGTAAACACCTCTTAGCGAAGTTCGCTCCACTCACTAATCTGTGTTGCAAAGTTTTCACTCTATCTTTTCTCCCCACTAATCTGATCTGACTACCTCAGATCTGCTCTCTTCTCTGACTACATCCTGGTCTCAACTCCCCACTGGTCTCAACTCCCTAACTAAGCCTGACCTAGGTATATATAGGACCTGAACTTTATCCCCAACTAGTGGTGGGATGTATAAATTGCACCTAATAGGCCTGTTAACAGGGATTTTGCAGATACATAAATGCAAAGTTATACATGACAACCTAGTGCTCTTAATAATATAAAAAAAAATGCTTTTAAGCAGTGCCCACACACATGTAGTGGGACGCTGCACAAGTAAAAATAGCCTATACTTAATTGGACAAATAAGTTATAAGGTACACTACCTATCAACACTATTCACATTGAATTTGATGTTAAGCCCATGGGGTTGCAGTGTTTGTAGAGTGAAAATCCATTTGAACTCTTTTTTTTCTAAGCATACGTTCTCTATCGCCACCTCTTATCAGAACGTCCACCGAGTCTATGACCCGGAACCTCAGCTGATTAACAGAGTGACCACATTCAACAAAGTGTTTGGTCACTGGTTTGTCCATCAATTTTTTCCTTATTGTGCTCTTGTGTTTGTTGATGCGCTCCCTGGTCTTCCTAGTGGTTTCACCCACATAGACTAAACTACAGGTGCATTGGATCATGTAAATTACATATTTAGACCAGCATGTATAGAACTCTGTGATGTTATATATTTTTTCCACTATATGGGACAAAGATATTCCCTTTGATCATATTCCCCCAATAACCTCCCTTCTTTCTACTGTTGAAGGGGCGGTCACGGTTACAGGAGTGGCCTCTGTGAAAGTCACTGTTAGGGTCCATTCACACGTCCGCAATTTCGTTCCGCATTTTGCGGACCCATTCATTCCTATTCCAATGTGCTGCCCGGACACAGAAACGCGGATCTGCATGTCCGTTCCGCCAAAAAATAGAAAATGTCCTATTCTTGTCCGCAATTGCGGACAAAAACAGGCATATTCTATTAGTTTCGGCAATGTGCGGTCCACAAAATGTGGACCGCACATTGCTGCTTTCTGTGTTTTGTGGCTACGCGGCTCCATGGATCCGCAAAACACGTTGCGGATGTGTGAATGGAGCCTTAAAGGGGCGGTCACCATTAAAGGGGCGGCTACTAGGAAAGTCACTATTAAACGGGTGGTCACCATGAAAGGGGCGGTCACTTTTAAAAGGGCTGTCACTGTGAAGGTCACTGTTAACTCCTTAAGGACACAGCCTTATGTCACCTTAAGGACCAGGCCATTTTTTGCAAATCTGACCAGTGTCACTTTAAGTGGTGATAACTTTAAAATGCTTTGACTTATCCAGGCCATTCTGAGACTGTTTTTTCCTCACATATTGTACTTCATGATACTGGTAAAATGAAGTAAAAAAAAAAATCATTTTTATTTATAAAAAAATTTACTAAAAATTGCAAATTTCCAAGTTTCAATTTCTCTACTTCTATAATACATAGTAATAACTGCAAAAAATAGTTATTACTTTAAATTCCCCATATGTCTACTTCATGTTTGGATCATTTTGGGAATGAGATTTAATTTTTTGGGTATATTACAAGGCTTAGAAGTTTAGAAGAAATTTTCAAAAACACAATTTTTAGGGACCAGTTCAGGTCTGAAGTCACTTTGTGAGGCTTACATAATAGAAACCACCCCAAAATGACCCCATTCTAGAAACTACAACCCTCAAGGTATCCAAAACTGATTTTACAAACGTTCTTAACCTTTTAGGTGTTCCACAAGAGTTAATAGCAAATGGAGATAAAATTTCAGAATTTAGATTTTTTGGCAAATTTTCCATTTTAATCCATTTTTCCAGTAACAAAGCAAGGGTCAGCAGCCAAACAAAATGCAATATTTATTGATTCGATTCTGTAGTTTACAGAAACACATCATATATGGCCATAAACTACTGTACGGGCACACAGTATGGCGCAGAGGGAAAGGTGTGCTGTGTGGTTTTTGGAAGGCAGATTTTGCTGGACTGGTTTATTTACACCATGTCCCATTTGAAGCACCCCTAGAGTAGAAACTACATAAAAGTGACCCCATTTTGGAAACTACGGGATAAGGTGGCAGTCTTTTTAGGACTATTTTTAGGGTAAATATGATTTTTGGTTTATCGATATTACATTTTTGTGAGGCAAGGTTACCAGAAATAGAAATTTAGAAATTTCATCTCCATTTGCCAATAACTCTTGTGGAACACCTAAAGGGTTAATGACGTTTGTAAAATCTGTTTTGGATACCTTGAGAGGTGCAGTTTCTTAGATGGGGTCGCTTTTATGGAGTTTTTACTCTAGGGGTGTATCAGGGGGCTTTGAATGGGACATGGCCCAAAAAAAAAAAAAGCCCATCAAAATCTGCCTTCCAGAATCCATACAGCGTTCCTTTCCTTTTGCGCTCTGCTGTTTGGTCATACAGCAGTTTACGACCACATATGGGGTGTTTCTGTAAACTGCAGTATGAGGGTAATAAATATTACATTTTGTTCGGCTGTTAACCCTTGCTTTGTTATTGGAAAAAAACTGATTCAAATGGAAAATTTGGCACCGTTTTTTTTTTTTTTACTGTGTTCATCTGAGGGGTTCTGGGGGGCTATTTTTATAGAGCAGATTCTTACAGACGCGGCGATACCTAATATGTCTACTAAAAAAAACATTTTAGTAATCTCCATAGTCTAAGAGTCATTTTTATTTTTTGGCTTTTTAGCAGATTATCTTAGGTAGGGGCTAATTTTTTCGGCATGAGAAGACGGTTTTATTGGCACTATTTTGGGGGACATATGACTTTTTGATCGCTTGCTATTGCAATTTTTGTGATGTAAGGTGACAAAAAATGTATTTTTTGCACAGTTTTTATTTTATTTTTTGACCGCGTTCATCTGAGGGGTTGGGGGGGTATTTTTATAGAGTAGATTATTACGGACACAGCTATACCTAATATGTTTACTTATTTTATTTATTTTAGTTTTACTAAATATTTTAGAAATTTGTTTTTGTTTTAGTGTCTCAAGTCTGAGAACCAGTTTTTTTTATCCGATTGTCAGTGGCTAAATTGGGATATAAATTTAGTACTCCATCAGATAGATCAACTCCTACCTTATATCGATTGTAGTCGACAATACAATCGGGCTTGATGACCGTTGCCGCGGTACCTCGCACAGGGACAGGGGTGATGCCGTTACCATGAATTGTGGACAGTACAAGGACATCCCTCTTGTCCTTATATCTGACCAGCAACAGGTTTCCACTGGTAAGGGCACGGGTCTCACCCCTGTGGATAGGTACCTGGAGGGGGTGGGTAGGGAGGCTGCGTTGATTTTTCTGCACGGTCCCACAAGTGGACGTGGATCTGGCGATGAGGGACTGGAACAAGGGGAAACTAGTATAAAAGTTATCCACGTACACGTGGTAACCCTTATCTAGCAGTGGGTGCATAAGGTCACACACAAGTTTCCCGCTAACACCCAGAGTGGGGGGACATTCTGGGGGTTCAATACGGGAATCTCACCCCTCGTACACACGAAACTTGTAAGTGTACCCCGAGGTACTCTCACAAAGTTTGTACACAGCTTCACTCCATACCTTGCCGGCTTAGAGGGAACATACTGGCAGAAAAGGAGTCTGCCCTTGAACGCAATGAGAGAATCAACCGGGACCTCCCTTCCAGGTACATAGGCCTGTACTAATTTGGCCCCAAAGTGATCGATGACCGGCCTGATTTTGTACAGGCGGTCATAGGCAGGATCACCTTGGGGGATGGGGGGACGGGACATGCTGCATTATCTGAATAATGCAGGCATTTCTGGATGGCGTCAAACCGGGAGCGTGTCATGGCCGTACTGTAAAGTGGGGACTTGTAGAGGATGTCCCCCCTCCAGTAATGCCTGACACTAGGTTTCTTGACTAGGCCCATGTGCAGCCGAAGGCCCCAAAATGTCCTCATCTTGGCTGCACTGACCGGGGTCCAGCCACTGGGCCTAGCCAAAAAGGAGCCCGGGTGTTGAGCAACAAACTGTTGGGCGTACAGGTTCGTCTGCTCCACCATCAGATTTAGAAAGTGGTCACTGAAATAAAGCTGTGCTGTGGACCCCAGACACCCGATTTAGGGTGATGCAATAAGTAATGTTTTGTTTTTTTTCTTCTCACTAACTTTCCCTAAAATATCCCTGCCTTATCTAACTTGTCCCTAGCCTTTCCCTAATTACCTGGATGCTGAGGGTGCTGGGGCACAGATGGGGGTGCTGGGGCACAGATGGGGGTGCTGGAGTGCTGGCTCTGATGATCTTTGTGGCGATCTGACGTGCAGCGCTTCTCTCTCCTCGGCTCCCGGACACAAAAGGAGGAGGAGAGGAGTGCTGCTGTAATTTGGACCTCCCGCCCCTGCAGCCGGCCAATGAGTGCGATCCTGAGAGGTGACATCACCATCACCACTCAGGATCTAAGGACGTGATTGGTGGTGTATTATCACACCACGATCACCATCCTGTTCCGGGTTATCGGGTCCCCAGAGACCCGAATAACCCGGAAACGCAGCAAACTGCAGGTCTGAATTGACCTGTGGTTTGCTGCGATCACCAACATGGGGAGGGGGAGGGGGGTCACAGGACCCCCAGGCGCATTTAGCCAAGGTACCTGCTTAATGATTTGAACAGGTACCGAGTTCGGATCACTGCCCGCAGGTGATCGGAACTATACATGACGTACCAGTACATCATGTGTCCTTAGGTACCGGGAAAACATGCCGAACCGGTACGTCATGTGTCTGGAACAGGTTAAAGGGGCGGCCACTGATAAAGGGGCGGCCACTGATAAAGGGGCGGCCACTGTTAAAGGGACGGTCACTGTTAAAGGGACGGTCACTGTTAAAGGGACGGTCACTGTTAAAGGGGCGGCCACTGTGAAAGTCACTGTTAAAGGGAACCTGTCATGTGGATATTTGATTATAATCTAACTAATTATATACAATCATTAACTACTAAAAAGTACCTTGGATGTATTCACTTACTGGTGTGACAGAGGGTTACCTCATAATATACACACAAAGATGCTGCATGCTAATGAGTTGATTTGAGTCCGGTGTGATGTCAGTGAGTCCAGCGTATATTTAATTCAGAGATATAGCCACTTCCCTGTCCACCTGCTGCTGATTCATATGGAAAAAAACTGTCATTCAGCAGCAGGTGGGCGGGGAGAGTCAGGAGCTCATGAATATTCATGACTCATCATTATGAGCTGGAGCTTTTCAATACAAGATGTTGGCAGATTGACTGGGTCAATTAAAGTGACCCAACATTTTGCTAATAGAATCAATCACTTATTTATGTTGCCCTTAGTTAGGACACCATAAAACTGGTGACAGGTTCCCTTTAAAGGGGCGGCCACTGCGAAAGTCACTGTTAAAGGGGCGGCCACTGCGAAAGTCACTGTTAAAGGGGCGGCCACTGCGAAAGTCACTGTTAAAGGGGCGGCCACTGCGAAAGTCACTGTTAAAGGGGCGGCCACTGTGAAAGTCACTGTTAAATGAGTGGCCACTGTGAAAGTCACTGTTAAAGGGGCGGCCATTGTGAAAGTCACTGTTAAAGGGGCGGCCACTGTGAAAGTCACTGTTAAAGGGGCGGTCACTGTGAAAGTCACTGTTAAAGGGGCGGCCACTGTGAAAGTCACTGTTAAAGGGGCGGTCACTGTGAAAGTCACTGTTAAAGGGGCGGTCACTGTGAAAGTCACTGTTAAAGGGGAGGTCACTGTTAAAGGGACGGTCACCGTTAAAGGGGTGGCCATTGTGAAAGTCTCTGTTATTTAATATAAAATTGCAATAAATAAATACCCGAGCAATGCCAGGTCATCAGCTAGTGAATAAGTAAAATAAATAGATACATGAATAAATTAATCTAATATATAAAGCTGAGTGTATATGTGTGTATCCGCTAAAGAAATCCGTACTGTGGCATTTACAATCACAAAATTTGGCACACAGGTACATCAGGTGTCCGGGAAGGTTTTAGGCCATGTCTCGGCTCTCTAGGACGTACCATTCCGGAGATATTCCCAAAAAATGCATTTCAATAGAAGCTTGGTCACATGACCCTTATCAGCCGATAGAATTACACAGGTCCTCAAGACTCCACATCCACAGTTTTGCTTCAGGTTTCCATAACATCCCAGCCATTTTTCTTCACTGCTGTAGGAGATCTTTAAAGGAAATCTGTCACCAGGATAATCGCTATTTAAGTAAAGCTATGGCCTAATAGCACTTAGTACCTTATTTCCAGATGTGCCTTTGTTGCAGCAATAGATGTTTTTATCCTCTGAAAAATCCAGTTTATTTGGTATGCAAATGAGCCAGTAAGGTGCTTAGAAGGGCATCACTCTTGCATGAAGGAGCCCAGAAACCCCTGACCGGGATTGAAAAAATGAAGGTAAAAATCAACTTCTGTCAGCTGCAGGGGTGGGAGGGAGGGTGACTTTCTCCCTGCAGCTCACACTCAGACAGTACAGTGCTGCTGTCTTAGAGTAAGCTGTTAAAAAAAGACACACCCCCGATCCAGTAAAGGCGGTCACTGTCAACGGGGTGGTATGCTGTGAAAGTCACTGTTAAAGGGGAAGGCTGCTGTAAAGTTCAAAGTTAAGGGGGTGGGCTGCTGCAGAGCTCGAATTTTAAGGGATGGGGTACTGTGGGGGGGGTCAGTGTTAAGGGGTGGGGGGCTCGGGAGGTTACTGTTTTAGGGGCAGGGTGCTGTAGATGTCACTGTTATAGTGGATAGTGTTTATCTTTTAACGACACACAAACAATAAATACAATTATTAGATTAAATATTCCCGAGCGAAGCCAGGTCCTTCAGCTAGTCATATAATAGAAATGAGCAAACCGATTCTAAACTAATCAAATTCATAGAAAATTTCCTAAAAATTGTTTATCAAACAAAGCTGAAATTTTTGTCATATGATTCACGCAAATTTCTCACAATGACATCCTCCATCACAGTACGGTAGTGAACATAGCAGTAAAGCCAATCAGGACAGATGATAGGCAAATCCTAGGTGCTTTAATCTCAAACAAGACAATTACCGTATTTTTCGCCGTATAAGACGCACTTTTTCTTCCCCCAAAATGGGGGGAAAATGCCCCTGCGTCTTATACGGCGAATGCAGTCAGTTTTACATCGCTGGCAGCGATGTAAAGCGAGCGGGGAATCTGGGAGGGACTGGGAGGAGGAGCTGGGGCCGGCAATAGCGGCGGGGCGGTGCAGTCACTGTACAAAAGGCCCGCCCCGCCGCACTAATAAAATATGTCATATTCAATTAATGGTTATTAAATATGCCCCTTTATGCCTAATAGTACCTTAAATCCTAAGCGCATCCGTACAATGCAGGCCGGGCGGGCGGCAGCGTAACTCCCTGATGTCACGTGCCTGCGCCGCCTACTTTATGAATGAAGCAGGCGGCGCAGGCAAGTGACGTCAGTGAGTGACGCGCCGCGCCGGCTGCCCGGCCTGCCGGCATTGTACTGAAGCGCTTAGGATTTAAGGTACTATTAGGAATAAAGATGCATATTTAATAACCATTAATTAAATCAGACATATTATATTAGTATACTGGAGCGGCGGGGGATCTGTGGATGGCACAGTTATGGGCTGGGAGGGTCTGTGGATGACACATGTATAACAGTGCCATCCACAGATCCCCCCCCTGTAACAGTGCCAGCCACAGATCCCCCCATAACAGTGTCTGTCATCCACAGTTCCCCCATAACAGTGTCCGTCATCCACAGTTGCCCCCATAACAGTGTCCGTCATCCACAGATCCCCCCATAACAGTGTCCGTCATCCACAGATCCCCCCATAACAGTGTCCGTCATCCACAGATCCCCCATAACAGTGTCCGTCATCCACAGATCCCCAGTAATAGTGCCATCCACAGACCACCTAGTTCCAAACCCACAGCACACCTTTTGGTTAAAAATATTTATTTCCTTATTTTCCTCCCCAAAAACCTAGGTGCGTCTTATACGCCGGTGCGTCTTATACTGCGAAAAATACGGTATGTCATTCTGAGCTTGGACGTTGATGAAGCAGAACCTCCCTGCCAGACATAAAAGAAAGAAAAACTGTGAAATTCCCAACAAGCTCTGCATTGTTAGAAATTACCACATCCAGCAAATCATGGCCCTGGTGGGATCTTTAACAATCTGACACATTGTGATCCTGCGGCAAGTTAGGCTAGGGCTGCACGATGACATTTGTCGCATGACGATTTGTCACAGTAATGTCGCGCGGTATTTTTTGAAATGATAGTCAATGGCAGAGAAGCCCAACCTGTGTCCCTCCAACAACTCCAACTCTCAGCATGCCTGAACAGCTTACAGCTATCAGCAGGGCATGGTGGCAGTTGTAGTTTTACAATAGCTGGAGGGCCGCAGCTTGAGCATCCCTGGTCCATGGTGTTGCACTGCGACATGCAACATGTTGCAACTGCGACACGACAGTCACACTAAAATCCAACTTGTAGTCGTGTAGTTGTACCCTATTGTCGCGTGACAAATATAGTCATGTAGCCGTACCCTTAAGGAATTTTCTCCCATTTGAAGTTGGCGAAGAATCCTGATCCCAGTCAATATGTAGAAAGTCTGTGCAGCCCTGTGTAGCCCTTCTGGTATACACACAGAAGCTTACGGGTTTTGCGCTTGCAGATGCCATGGTCATGTTTGACCACAGCATCTGAGGGTTTAAAAGTTTTCGATCAATGTTATTGTCGATCGCACACATTCTTCCCAGGTGTTTGTTGTTTACAACAGCAGGTAAACGGCGGCTGTGGCACCCGCAGCACTAGCAAGGAGGGCAGGCACCATATTTAAAGTCCCGCCCAGCACCATACAGGTGCTGGTCAGGGAGGGGGTTAAGGGTTAATATCTTTTTGTGATCCTAATTATGTATGATGTCATCTTATTTAACTTAAAGAGATGTGAAATAATTTCACAGCTAGTCAATGCATGAAAAGCCTCTTTGAATTTGCATCTGATCTGGTCGTGTTCACACAGGTGCATAAACTGTTACAGTGCATTGCTTACAGTTTTCTCTTGTAATGAGTAGTGTAGAGCGCGAATATTCGAATCACGAATTTTAATCTCGAATATCGCCACTTCGCGAAGATTTAGAATATAGTGCTATATATTCGTATTCGCAAATATTCTAGATTTTTTTTTTCAACAGTAACCTCCCTTCTTGCTTGTGGGCCAATGAAAAGGCTGCAATGTCTTTGTCTGAGCTTAGCAACATCCCTAGCAGCCAATAGGAAAGTTGCCTACCCCTTGAACCTCCCCAGCAGCCCTTGTATGCAGTATTTTGCAGATCTGAGTGTGACAGCAGTGTCATTGCTCTTCTCTCTACTTTCCTGTGTCATTACATTAGACAGTTAGTTAGTTAGTTAGCTAGCTTTTATATATATATATATATATATATATATATATATAATTCAGATAATTAGTGGGAGAAAGTCAGTGTAGGTTAAAACGATCTATAGTGTAGCTGATAGGTTCTGCTGTCCATATCAGACATAGTGCTGTGATGTCGCAAGTTCACAACAATACTTATTGCACCAATCAGTAATATGTAGTCAGACCTGCTAAAATGAGAAGTTGCACATATTGCGCAAAAATATGTGCATCATTAATTGCAATCGCAAATATATTGGAGCACTCTATCTGCAAATAAATCTACTGTATTGTGATGTTCTGCCATGCCAACCATTTTCTCCAGTCTCAGGAAACTTCTAGCAGCTTGAAAAATTTAGCAACAATGACCCACGCCTGTATTGCGCACACAATACGCACACATTACATTGCCGATTTTCGCAATCAAGAAAATTTGCGAATATATGACGAATATTTGCCCAAATATTCTCAGTATATAGTGAATTTGAATATTTCCCCTGCCGCTCATCACTAGTTATGAGCTGTATACCATCATACAACATACATTATAAGAGGTTTACTCTAAGGATTTCGACAAAGAGACCTCACAACATTATTAGGGTGCATGCACCAAGAGATTATGTGGCACCAGGGAAAGTGAGTTTCCGCACAGAGCAGTACTATGACAGCACTGATATTGTATGGGCACCGAAGCTATGCCCACAGGGACATGTTAAGTGGTTTATTTATATGTTATTATTGGCTAACATATTGTGTTGAAATTAAAGTATACATGAAGTACTAAACTTATTGAATGTCTCTTCCTTTACAGCATTGCTTACAAATATACAAAACAAATTATCTTCTCTTGAAGCCCAGGTGAATCAATTGCAGCTCATTACATCAGCAAGGACTAAAGGTTTGTCCAGTTATAATGCATACTTCTGTCATATTAAGAATCAGCTTCAGTATTCAAATTATAGAAATGTTTAAGAGAAACTTCATAGACAGTATGAAATAGTTGCCATTGCTGCTACTGCAGGTAGCGGTCCATTATAAAGGGGTTTCCCAAGAACTACACTACTCACTAAAAGTTAGGGATAAGGCTCCATTCACACATCCGTGGTGTGTTGCGGACCAGCAAATTGCGGATCCGCAACACACCCGGCCGGCACCCCCTATAGAAATGCCTATTCTTGTATGCAGCTGCGGACAAGAATAGGACATGTTCTATCTTTTGCGGAGCTGAGGACCGGAAGATCGGGGCCGCACTCCACAAATGCGGATGCGGACAGCACACTGTGTGCTGTCCGCATCCATTGCGTTCCCATAGAGAATGGATGGGTCCACACCCGTTCCGCAAAATTGCGGAACGGATGCGGACCCATTTTCGGACGTGTGAATGGAGCCTTATTGGCTTGTGGGTGAAATTTCAGGATGAACCTAAGATGCACTCTAACCTTTACAGGTGAACTTCTCTAAACTTTTAAATGCACATATCCAACTGTTCAATGTTTCAGTACTTTTTGTACAAGGGTAGCTGCTCTCTAACAAGCAGCTTAATGGCAAATTTCACAAGTGTTTGATCCATGAATAGTCTAATAAATTTCCTGGTTGAATTCAAATTTCTATTTAAATAGTCCTCCTCATCATGCTGTTCACATTTTGACATCATGAGACTAAGACAACACCTAACATTTGATCAACAGTACCTCACCAGTGCGAGGCTTCAAGCAGGATGTTCTCAGATGCAAGTGACTACTGAGCTTAGAGTGTCACAGAGTGTCATTAGCAAGTTGCAAAAGAGATACAGAGTATCGGATTCGAAGGGTTCAGCCGAACTTAATTTCAAAGTTCCATTTGGGTTCCGAACTTGACCCAGAACAACTAACCCTATTTAAGTCAATGGGGACCCGAACTTTGGGCCACTAAAATGGCTGTAAAGAAATCATAGAAAGGGCTAGATGGCTGCAAAAGGCTCCAAAGTGGGCGTAAGAGCATTACAGTTGCACTGCAAACAAATGTGGCTAGGGAAATCACTTAAAATAACATACATACAAATTAAAATGGCAATCTTGATCCAAGAGGCAAAGGTCCAATTGGAGTAGGAAGTTGAGGAGGCTGTGGGTGTGAAGGTGTAGGTCGAAGAGGCTGAGGAAGAAGCCAACACAATTTTTTTTTTTAAATGTGTCTGTCAATTCTGTGTGTGACCTTTAGCTAATTTTGAGGGCGTGGTCAGTATACTTCTCTACTCTGCCAAAATAAGATGTAATAATCTTGAGCCAGATGCTGGAGGTCCAAGTGGAGGAGGAGGGAGATGTGGAAATGTAGGTGGAAGAGACAGAGGCGGGGGAGAAAGCAAACACTGTTTCTGTTTTCCATGTGTCCATCAATTCTGTGTCAGGTTGCTAAGGGCCACGGCGTGACAGTTTGGTTCTTGTATGTCCTGAGTTAAAACTGGGTAAAAAATTTTGCCTCAGTTATAGATCTCATACTGCAGACTATACATTAAAATAATTTTTCTCCAACTACAGTAAGAAAGATGCCAAAGGAGTGTTCTACATTTTAAAAAATTGCAGGAGTGTCAGACACACTCCACAAAAGAATTTCCTCTCCCACAATAGTTAGACGGGTGTTCCTAATTTAAAGAAAATTCATGAATTTTATTGACACACTCCACAGCAGAATTTCCTCTTTTTTTTTATTTATTTTTTTATTCAGGACTTTCACGGACACAATCCGCAGAAGAATTTCCTTTCCCACATTAGGTGGGTGGATGCAAAATGGGTTGTCTTATTACAATTCTTATATATATTTTTAGGAGATGGCAAAGAGAATGCGCAAAGTACTCTGCAATATAAAAATGTCTGGGTGTGGCTGGTATACTTCTCTGCCAATATGACATAATGATATTGAGGCTAAAAGCAGAGGTCCCAGTGGGGGAGGAGGCAGACGTTGGGGTTGCATATGTAGGAGGCAGACGTGGCAGTGCAGACAGAGGAGACAGACCTGGAGGTGCAGGTGAATGTGGAGGTGCAGACAGAGGAGGCAGACGTGGTGGTTCAGGCAGAGGAGGACACCACCTTTTTTTTGGAGGCCATGGTCCCAGTGGAGGAGGAGGCGGACGTGGCGATGCAGGTGGAAGAGGCGGACACGGGGGTGCTGGCGGACATGGCAGTGCAGGTTGAAGAGGTCGGAGGCCTTTCTTTCTTTTCTTTGGTTTTTGGAGGCCCCAAAACATTGGGAAATAGCAAAGAGAACTCACAAACTGCGCTGGAGTACAACAATGGCTTGGTGTGCCCCGGTATACTTCTCTACTTTGCCAATATAAGAAATTATAATCTTGAGTCTGGAGGCGGAGGTCCAAGCGGAGGAGGAGGCGGATGGGGCGGTGTAGATGGAGGAGACTGACGTGGTGGTGTAGGTGGACGTGGCAGTGCAGATGGAGGAGGCAGATATTGCGGTGAAGGTGTAACAGCAAGAGGAGGACACCACATTTTTTTGTATGCTCCAAAACATTGGGAAATAGCAAAGAGAACGCGCAAACTGCACTACAATACAACAGTGGCTAGGTGCACCTGGTATACTTCTCTACTCTGCCAATAAAAGACAATCTTGAGCCTGAAAGCGAAGGTCCCAGTGAAGTAGGAGGCAGACAAGGTGGTGCAGGCGGAAGAGGTCACAAAACGTATTTTTTTTTTGTATTTTTTTTACATTTTTCATATATGTTTGTTTTTTGGTTTGTGGAGGAACAAACTGTGCTGGAATATAACAATGGCTGGGTTCAATCGGTATACCTCTCTTCCTGGCCAAGGTAGGGACAATTCCTGTGGTATCCATGCCTGGTTAATTTTAATGAACGTGAGCTTGTCCACATTGGCTGTGGGCAGGCGGATGTGACTGTCCATTATCAACCCCCCCTTCCATGCTAAACACACGTTCAGACAATATACTTGCCACCAGCACCTCCAAGGCGTAAAGGGCAAGTTAAGGCCATGTGCCCAATTTGGAGACCGAGAAGTTAAATGGGGCAGACACATCAGTTAGTACATGCAGACATGTGGACTCGTAATGTACCACCATGTTGTTAAAAATACTGCCTCCTAAGACAGTCCATATCACATGAGAGTGCTGTATATTGTGGCATGCAAAGAAAGTTTTTTCACATTTTGGCCATACTAACCCTCCCTTCTGAGGTGCAGACGGTGCCCCTGTTACATTGTCGACTTCCTCCTTCTCCCCTTTCTCAGCTTCATGCTTCCACTGAGCCCCTGCTGTCTGGTGGGGGACACCATCAGTAACGCCTCTACCAGCGTTCGCTTGTACTCACGCACCAGTGATGGAAATTACGATAGCACGTTGTTCTTGTAGTGGGGATCCAGCAGGGTGGCCACCCAGTAATCAGCACCGGTTAGAATGTTGTGGACAACTCGGCGGTCATTGCAGCAAGTAGTTGCTCATATGTGCCAGGCTGCCCAGAAGCAGCGACAAGCTGTACTCGGTGGGAGGTGTATCATCTGTGTCCTCTGTATCCCTCAGCCTTGCTCCAGTGATGCCTGTGAGCTGATTCGGGTGCCATCCTGCTGTGAACGGGGATCCTCCTCATCATCCTCCTCATCGTCCAAAACTGTGCCCTGGCTGGACAGGTGGGTATCTGGCCACTGTTTGTGCAGGAACCCGCCCTCTGAGCCACCTTTGCACAACTGGCCTGATAACTGTAGGAATGATCCCTGTTCCTCCTTTGTCACATCCTCATCCATCAGCGCCTGAAGCGTTTTTTTCAAGAAGATAGTAGTGGGATAGTGAGGTTGATGACGGCATCATCTTCACTGGCCATCTTGGTGGAGTACTCGAAGCAGAGCAACGTGGCACACAAGTCTCGCATGGAGGCCCACTGGTTGGTGGTGAAATGGTGCTGTTCCGCAGAGAGACTCACCCGTGCGCACTGCAGCTGAAACTCTGCTATCTCCTGCTGCTGCTTGCATAGTCTCTCCAGCATGTTCAAGGTGGAGTTACACCTTGTGGGTACATTGCATATGAGGCAGTAAGCGGGAAGGCAGAAGACATGCAGCAGCAGGGTGATAACACTGAAAGCGCACACAGAATGCCCTCACTTTTTGAAGCAGCTCTGACATATCGGGGGAATTTTTCAGGAACCTCTGCACCACCAAGTTCAGCATATGCGCAGGCAAGGGATGTGTGTCAAACGGGCTAGGCTCAGAGGTGCTACAAAATTTTGCCCATTGATGCACATTACCAAGCTGGGCTTGAGGCTCAGTGTCACCAACGACTCATCGGTCTGTTGTTCCATGCCCGACCACAGCTCCTGCAAGGTGTGAGGTTTTTATCCCAAACATATAAGTTTCAAAACAGCCTGCTGTCGTTTCCTACTGGCTGTGCTGAAGTTGGTGGTGCAGGTGTTGCACTGAAGTGATGAAGAGGCGGTAGAGGAGAAACCGGAGGAAGGAGCGGAGGAGGAGGCATCAACACGAGGCACTGAGAAACATCTAGCAATCCTTGGTGGTAGGGATGAGCGAACCCGAACTGTATAGTTCGGGTTCGTAACGAATTTTGGGGTGTCCGTGACACGGACCCGAACCCGGACATTTTCGTAAAAGTCTGGGTTCAGGTTTGGTGTTCGTCGCTTTCTTGGCGCTTTTTGAAAGGCTGCAAAGCAGCCAATCAACAAGCGTCATACTACTTGCCCCAAGAGGCCGCCACAGCCATGCCTACTATTGACATGGCTGTGATTGGCCAGAGCACCATGTGACCCAGCCTCTATTTAAGCTGGAGTCACATAGCGCCGCCCGTCACTCTGCTCTAATCAGCATAGGGAGAGGTTGCAGCTGCAACGTTAGGGCGAGATTAGGCAGTGATTAACTCCTCCAAAAGACTTCATTCAGAGATCAATCTGCAGCTGTGGATGATTGTACTGCTGCTATTGAATTGCTCACTGTTTTTAGGCTGCCCAGAGCGTTTTTTAGTCACTTTTTTCTGGGGTGATTGGCGGCCATTTTGTGTCTTGTGGTGCGCCAGCACAAGCTGCCACCAAGTGCATTTAACCCTCAATAGTGTGGTTGTTTTTTGGCTAAATCCTACATCAGGGTCAAGCTGTCACACCAAGTGCATTTAACCATCAATAGTCTGGTTATTTTTTGGCCATATACTACATCAGGGGCAAGCTGTCACCAAGTGCATTTAACCCTCAATAGTGAGGTTGTTTTTTTGGCTAAATCCTACATCAGGGTCAAGCTGTCACACCAAGTGCATTTAACCATCAATAGTCTGGTTATTTTTTGGCCATATACTACTTTAGGGGCAAGCTGTCACCAAGTGCATTTAACCCTCAATGGTGTGGTTGTTTTTTGGCTAAATCCTACATCAGGGTCAAGCTGTCACCAAGTGCATTTAACCCTGAATGGTGTGGTTGTTTTTTGGCTAAATCCTACATCAGTGTCAAGCTGTCACACCAAGTGCATTTAACCATCAATAGTCTGGTTATTTTTTGGCCATATACTACATTAGGGGCAAGCTGCGCCTGTCACCAAGTGCATTTAACCCTCAGTAGTGTGGTTGGTCAAGCTGTCACACCAAGTGCATTTAACCATCAATAGTGTGGTTATTTTTTGGCCAAATCCCAGTCTAATTCTGTCAGTAAACCTATACCTGTCACCCAGCGCCTAAATACTAGGCCTCAAATTTATATTCAGCTAAATCTGTCGTTACTGCTGTGGCTGGTCGAGTTATTTAGTGTCCGTCAAAGCACAGTTTTTGTTCTGGGTTGAAATACAATTCCCAATTTAGCAATTTCCTAATTTAGTGGTTTCTGCTGTATCAGAGCTATTTTAAATCTATCCCTAAAAGGGTATATAAGATTCAAGGTGCACATAGGGTCATTCTGAATAACTTCACACACACGCTACTGTGCATTTCCAAGTCTAATTCTGTCAGTAAACCTATACCTGTCACCCAGCGCCTAAATACTAGGCCTCAAATTTATATTCAGCTAAATCTGTCGTTACTGCTGTGGCTGGTCAAGTTATTTAGTGTCCATCCAAGCACAGTTTTTGTTCTGGGTTGAAATACAATTCCCAATTTATCAATTTCCTAATTTAGTGGTTTCTGCTGTATCAGAGCTATTTTAAATCTATCCCTAAAAGGGTATATAAGATTCAAGGTGCACATAGGGTCATTCTGAATAACTTCACACACACGCTACTGTGCAATTCTGTCAGTAAACCTATACCTGTCACCCAGCGCCTAAATACTAGGCCTCAAATTTATATTCAGCTAAATCTGTCGTTACTGCTGTGCCTGTATTAGTGTAATACGGTACCTAAATAGATAGCCAGATAGTGTTAGGTGTCTGTACAAAAAGGCCTGAATTTGAATTCAATACATTGGGCCAAATAATATTTTTGTTGTTGTGGTGAACGATAACAATGAGGAAAACATCTAGTAAGGGACGCAGATGCGGACATGGTCATGGTGGTGTTAGTGGACCCTCTGGTGCTGGGAGAGGACGTGGCCGTTCTGCCACAGCCACACGTCCTAGTGTACCAACTACCTCAGGTCCCAGTAGCCGCCATAATTTACAGCGATATTTGGTGGGGCCCAATGCCGTTCTAAGGATGATAAGGCCTGAGCAGGTACAGGCATTAGTCAATTGGGTGGCCGACAGTGGATCCAGCACATTCACATTATCTCCCACCCAGTCTTCTGCAGAAAGCGCACAGATGGCGCCTGAAAACCAAGCCCATCAGGGCCCATTTCCCAAGGGCATCCACCCAGCCCTTCCCCAGCGGTGGAAGACATAGAATGCACTGACGCACAACCACTTATGTTTCCTGATGATGAGGACATGGGAATACCACCTCAGCATATCTCTGATGATGACGAAACACAGGTGCCAACTGCTGCGTCTTTCTGCAGTGTGCAGACTGAACAGGAGGTCAGGGATCAAGACTGGGTGGAAGACGATGCAGGGGACGATGAGGTCCTAGACCCCACATGGAATAAAGGTCATGCAACTGACTTTCACAGTTCGGAGGAAGAGGCAGTGGTGAGACCGTGCCAACAGAGTAGCAAAAGAGGGAGCAGTGGGCAAATACAGAACACCCGCCGCCAAGAGACTCCGCCTGCTACTGACCGCCGCCATCTGGGACCGAGCACCCCAAAGGCAGCTTCAAGGAGTTCCCTGGCATGGCACTTCTTCAAACAATGTGCTGACGACAAGACCCGAGTGGTTTGCACGCTGTGCCATCAGAGCCTGAAGCGAGGCATTAACGTTCTGAACCTTAGCACAACCTGCATGACCAGACACCTGCATGCAAAGCATGAACTGCAGTGGAGTAAACACCTTAAAACCAAGGAAGTCACTCAGGCTCCCCCTGCTACCTCTTCTGCTGCTGCCGCCTCGGCCTCTTCCTCCGCCTCTGGAGTAACGTTGGCACCTGCCGCCCAGCAAACAGGGGATGTATCACCAACACCACCACCACCTCCGTCACCAAGCATCTCAACCATGTCACACGGCAGCGTGCAGCTCTCCATCTCACAAACATTTGAGAGAAAGCGTAAATTCCCACCTAGCCACCCTCGATCCCTGGCCCTGAATGCAAGCATTTCTAAACTACTGGCCTATGAAATGCTGTCATTTAGGCTGGTGGACACAGATAGCTTCAAACAGCTCATGTCGCTTGCTGTCCCACAGTATGTTGTTCCTAGCCGGCACTACTTCCCCAAGAGAGCCGTGCCTTCCCTGCACAACCAAGTATCCGATAAAATCAAGTGTGCACTGCGCAACGCCATCTGTGGCAAGGTCCACCTAACCACAGATACGTGGACCAGTAAGCACGGCCAGGGACGCTATATCTCCCTAACCGCACACTGGGTAAATGTAGTGGCAGCTGGGCCCCAGGCGGAGAGCTGTTTGGCGCACGTCTTTCCGCCGCCAAGGATCGCAGGGCAACATTCTTTGCCTCCTGTTGCCACCTCCTCCTACTCAGCTTCCTCCTCCTCTTCTTCCACCTGCTCATCCAGTCAGCCACACACCTTCACCACCAACTTCAGCACAGCCCGGGGTAAACGTCAGCAGGCCATTCTGAAACTCCTATGTTTGGGGGACAGGCCCCACACCGCACAGGAGTTGTGGCGGGGTATAGAACAACAGACCGACGAGTGGTTGCTGCCGGTGAGCCTCAAGCCCGGCCTGGTGGTGTGCGATAATGGGCGAAATCTCGTTGCAGCTCTGGGACTAGCCGGTTTGACGCACATCCCTTGCTTGGCGCATGTGCTGAATATGGTGGTGCAGAAGTTCATTCACAACTACCCCGACATGTCAGAGCTGCTGCATAAAGTGCGGGCCGTCTGTTCACGCTTCCGGCATTCACATCCTGCTGCTGCACGCCTGTCTACGCTACAGCGTAACTTCGGCCTTCCCGCTCACCGCCTCATATGCGACGTGCCCACCAGGTGGAACTCCACCTTGCACATGCTGGACAGACTGTGTGAGCAGCAGCAGGCCATAGTGGAGTTTCAGCTGCAGCACGCACGGGTCAGTCGCACTGCGGAACAGCACCACTTCACCACCAATGACTGGGCCTCCATGCGAGACCTGTGTGCCTTGTTGCGCTGTTTCGAGTACTCCACCAACATGGCCAGTGGCGATGACGCCGTTATCAGAGTTACAATACCACTTCTATGTCTCCTTGAGAAAACACTTAGGGCAATGATGGAAGAGGAGGTGGCCCAGGAGGAGGAGGAGGAGGAAGAGGGGTCATTTTTAGCACTTTCAGGCCAGTCTCTTCGAAGTGACTCAGAGGGAGGTTTTTTGCAACAGCAGAGGCCAGGTAAAAATGTGGCAAGCCAGGGCACACTACTGGAGGATGAGGAGGAGGTGGAGGAGGATGAGGATGAGGAGGAGGTGGAGGAGGATGAGGATGAAGCATGGTCACAGCGGGGTGGCACCCAACGCAGCTCGGGCCCATCACTGGTGCGTGGCTGGGGGGAAACGCAGGACAATGACGATACGCCTCCAACAGAGGACAGCTTGTCCTTACCCCTGGGCAGCCTGGCACACATGAGCAACTACATGCTGCAGTGCCTGTGCAACGACAGCAGAGTTGCCCACATTTTAACGTGTGCGGACTACTGGGTTGCCACCCTGCTGGATCCACGGTACAAAGACAATGTGCCCACCTTATTTCCTGCACTGGAGCGTGATAGGAAGATGCGCGAGTACAAGCGCACGTTGGTAGACGCGCTACTGAGAGCATTCCCAAATGTCACAGGGGAACAAGTGGAAGCCCAAGGCCAAGGCAGAGGAGGAGCAAGAGGTCGCCAAGGCAGCTGTGTCACGGCCAGCTCCTCTGAGGGCAGGGTTAGCATTGCAGAGATTTGGAAAAGTTTTGTCAACACGCCACAGCTAACTGCACCACCACCTGATACGCAACGTGTTAGCAGGAGGCAACATTTCACTAACATGGTGGAACAGTATGTGTGCACACCCCTCCACGTACTGACTGATGGTTCGGCCCCATTCAACTTCTGGGTCTCTAAATTGTCCACGTGGCCAGAGCTAGCCTTTTATGCCTTGGAGGTGCTGGCCTGCCCGGCGGCCAGCGTTTTGTCTGAATGTGTATTCAGCACGGCAGGGGGCGTCATTACAGACAAACGCAGCCGCCTGTCTACAGCCAATGTGGACAAGCTGACGTTCATAAAAATGAACCAGGCATGGATCCCACAGGACCTGTCCATCCCTTGTACAGATTAGACATTAACTACCTCCCCTTAACCATATATTATTGTACTCCAGGGCACTTCCTCATTCAATCCTATTTTTATTTTCATTTTACCATTATATTGCGAGGCTACCCAAAGTTGAATGAACCTCTCCTCTGTCTGGCTGCCGGAGCCTAAATATATGCCAATGGACTGTTCCAATGTTCGGTGACGTGAAGCCTGATTCTCTGCTATGACATGCAGACTGATTCTCTGCTGACATGAAGCCAGATTCTCTGTTACGGGACCTCTCTCCTTTGCCTGGGTGCCTGGGTGCCTGGGCCTAAATATATGCCAATGGACTGTTCCAATGTTGGGTGACGTGAAGCCTGATTCTCTGCTATGACATGCAGACTGATTCTCTGCTGACATGAAGCCAGATTCTCTGTTACGGGACCTCTCTCCTCTGCCTGGGTGCCTGGGCCTAAATATATGACAATGGAATGTTACAGTGGTGGGTGACGTGAAGCCTGATTCTCTGCTATGACATGCAGACTGATTCTCTGCTGACATGAAGCCAGATTCTCTGTTACGGGACCTCTCTCCTCTGCCTGGGTGCCTGGGCCTAAATATATGCCAATGGACTGTTCCAATGTTGGGTGACGTGAAGCCTGATTCTCTGCTATGACATGCAGACTGATTCTCTGCTGACATGAAGCCAGATTCTATGTTACGGGACCTCTCTCCTCTGCCTGGGTGCCTGGGCCTAAATATATGCCAATGGACTGTTCCAATGTTGGGTGACGTGAAGCCTGATTCTCTGCTATGACATGCAGACTGATTCTCTGCTGACATGAAGCCAGATTCTCTGTTACGGGACCTCTCTCCTCTGCCTGGGTGCCTGGACCTAAATATATGCCAATGGACTGTTCCAATGTTGGGTGACGTGAAGCCTGATTCTCTGCTATGACATGCAGACTGATTCTCTGCTGACATGAAGCCAGATTCTCTGTTACGGGACCTCTCTCCTCTGCCTGGGTGCCTGGGCCTAAATATATGACAATGGAATGTTACAGTGGTGGGTGACGTGAAGCCTGATTCTCTGCTATGACATGCAGACTGATTCTCTGCTGACATGAAGCCAGATTCTCTGTTACGGGACCTCTCTCCTCTGCCTGGGTGCCTGGGCCTAAATATATGCCAATGGACTGTTCCAATGTTGGGTGACGTGAAGCCTGATTCTCTGCTATGACATGCAGACTGATTCTCTGCTGACATGAAGCCAGATTCTCTGTTACGGGACCTCTCTCCTCTGCCTGGGTGCCTGGGCTTAAATATATGCCAATGGACTGTTTCAATGTTGGGTGACGTGAAGCCTGATTCTCTGCTATGACATGCAGACTGATTCTCTGCTGACATGAAGCCAGATTTTCTGTTACGGGACCTCTCTCCTCTGCCTGGGTGCCTGGGCCTAAATATATGCCAATTAACTGTTCCAATGTTGGGTGACGTGAAGCCTGATTCTCTGCTATGACATGCAGACTGATTCTCTGCTGACATGAAGCCAGATTCTCTGCTATGGGACCTCTCTCCAATTGATATTGGTTAATTTTTATTTATTTTATTTTTATTCATTTCCCTATCCACATTTGTTTGCAGGGGATTTACCTACATGTTGTTGCCTTTTGCAGCCTTCTAGCTCTTTCCTGGGCTGTTTTACAGCCTTTTTAGTGCCGAAAAGTTCGGGTCCCCATTGACTTCAATGGGGTTCGGGTTCGGGACGAAGTTCGGGTCGGATTTGGATCCCGAACCCGAACATTTCCGGGAAGTTTGGCCGAACTTCTCGAACCTGAACATCCAGGTGTCCGCTCAACTCTACTTGGTGGCGGTAGGACATGCACCAAACCACTGTCCGCCTCAGGCCCAGCCACCACTATATTTACCCAGTGGGCAGTTAGGGAGATATTGTCCCTGCCCATACTTACTGGTCCAAGTGTCGGTGGTTATGTGGACCTTGCCACTGATGGTGTTGTGCAGCGCACACCTGTTTTTTTCCGCCATTTGTTTGTGGCAGAAAAAATGGCTCTCCTAGGAAAGTAGTGGCAGCTGGGAACCACGTACCATGAGACAGCTGCCGTCATGAAATTTTTAAAACTGTCAGTCTCCACCAGACGGAATGGCAGCATTTCAAAGGCTAGCAATTTTGAAATGCTGGCATTCAGGGCCAGTGCTCGTAAGTAAGCAGAGGGGTACTACCTCTTTCTTTTTAGTGTTTGGGGGATGGACAGCTGAACGCATCCATAGGACAGTGTGGAGATGCTCAGTGACGGTGGTGGTGTTGTTGCCACATCCTCTGTTTGCAAGGTTGCAGGTGTGAACCGAGAACAAGGCAGGTGATTTAGCTCCGCCACCAGAAAAGAGTGCGTACACAGAAGTCAAGATTAAGAAAATTGAATTTACTATAAATTAATAAAAGCAGGTTAACAGTGAAGTTACAGAGGTAAAGACAAGCAAAATATTCAAAACAGTATAAACAATACAAGTCAAATACTGTAACAATTTTCACCTTTACTGTGTCCGTATTCGCAGTGCGGACACTAAGAAATAACAGTCCCAGAAACTGTCCCTAACTGACCCTAACTTTCAAGCGGGTGCACCCCACCCTTATCCCAGTGGTCCAAGTGGACCTCTTACAGTTTGTGGAAGTGCACGGTGGGGCCCGATGTCGTCCTTTTCCTTTTCCCAGCGCAGGATCCGCAACAAAGAAGTCCTCCGCAGCAGGCTGGAAAACCAGTTGAATATAATCAAGAATTTTACAGTTACTGTCCGGTACCTCGACAGCACTGTGAGTCTCTTTACTGTTTGGGGCAATCCACTCAGCCCAATGTCGGCTCCGCAGGTTAGTTGCTGCACACAGTCCTTTTTAACTTGGCTTCACTAAATGCACGGTTTCTTTATTCTCCATCCGTCTCTAGACTGACGTTAACACAGCTGGGCTGCACAGGGAAGTCCTTTAGTATCTCCACACACATCTTACACAGCACAGAACTTGTTTTCTATCTTGCCAATATGGCAGCCGTTGTAGTTCCAGTCCTTATTTCTCTTTCTTTCTGCTCACACTGAGGCAGGCTGACATCATAAGGGGCGTGTCACTTCAACACTTAGCTGCTGCCTTTAAGGACCAGTATCACAGTAATACACTTTCTCTATGGTAAACTTCAATGCAAATTGGTCCAATGCTGCCATCTACTGACCAAACGAATACTGCAGGCATTTAATATTTTTCTGTATTACTGAAACATCATTATACATTCAATTTTAACACAGTTTACCAGGATAATGAAACGTATAGACATTACATGACTGTTTCTTACACAGGTGCCACAGTCGCTCCAGAGGAAGAGGAAGAGGCCAATACCGCAGCAGAAGAGTTAGCAGGAGGAGCCTCTGGCATTTTGTGGTTCTTGGTGTCTACTGCACTGCAGCTTGTGCTTTGCAGTTAGATGCCAGATCATGCAGATGGTGCTGAGGTTTAGAACATTCATGCCTCGCTTCAGTCTCTGACTGCACAACGTGCAAATCACCCGTGCCCTGTTGTCAGCACAGTGCTTGAAGAACTGCCACACCAGGGAACTCTTTTGCCCTGCCTTTGGTGTGCTATGTCTTTTGGTGCATTGTGCAGTAACAGGCGTACAGGCTGGGGGATGGCCGCTCTGCTTTTGCACCCTGCTTCCTCTTTTGCTGTGCGGCTGTTGCTGCATGCCCCCCTCTTCCTCTGAACTGGACACGTCACTGGCATGACCTGGATGCCATGTGAGGTCAAGGACCTAATCATCCTTCACATCATATTCCACCCACTCCTCACCACTGCCCTCTTGGCCGGTCTGCACAGTGCAGAAAGCCCCAGCAGTTGACACCTCTGTTTCGTCATCAGAGACATGTTACAGTGGTTCTGGAGGCAACTCTGTGCTTTCAGCAGTGGACCGGGTGGAAGACAATTTTGGTAATCGGGCCTACAAAATGATGTAGAATGTCCTGTCGCCTGTGTGCACCAGAAGAAGGTATTTCATTTGGGTGCGTACCTGGCACAGATTGACAACGTCCTCTCCCTGCAGCAGAAGCTCCAGCCACACCATGACCACAGCCACTTCCCTAGTTGATGCTCTCCTCGTTTTGTTACAGTCACTCACAAAATTGGCTGACAGACGGACAATTGTATATCCATTAGTGTTGAGCGAACATGCTCGTCCGAACTGCTGTTCGGCTCGAGCATTGCTATGCTCGGCACATGGCGGTACTCGGCCGAGTACCACATGTGCTCGAGCGCCATGCTCGAGTCCTCTTCCCGCCACATGTTGGCTTATAGCATTACAGTGATTGGCTGTCCGGAACACGTCATCGGGTGTTTATAGCACCCAATGACGCATGTTCGGCTCATTTGTAGTCAGGGAGAGCTGCGCTTCGGAAGGGACAGATAGTATAGGGAGTGTAATCGCAATCTTTTTTGTACAAAAACGTTTCAAAGACCCAAAAGTCTTTTGTGTGTGCAGGACCATTGTGTGTGGTGGCAGGCTGGCAGTATTTTATAGCTACAGTATAATTTTTTTCCCAGCATTTTCAATACTTTTTCTATAGAGGGTGTCTGCAGTGACTTGTGACATCTGTCCAATACCTTCTGTGTGTCAGGGCCAGAGATTGGAGAAATAGAACTGAAACTTAATATATTTTTTCACTGTGGAAACATGTTAAAGGGAACAGTTTTGTTCACCCATACAGTGGTAAGAAATTTTACATTGGAGAGTACTACACATGTCGCTCCAAGTTTGTCATCTACATGATCGGCTGTACCTGCAGTTTAATCTATGTGGGGGCATTAACAAACACAAAAGTACTATAAGGAAAATAATCCTGGACAAGCCAGTGGCCAAACATTTTGCTGATTGTGGACACTCTGTCAGCCAACTGAGATTCCGGGTCATTGACTCGGTACAGATTCCCAAGAGAGGAGGAGATAGGGAGCATATGCTAAAGAAAAAAGAGTTTAAATGGATTTTTACTTTACAATCCTTACAACCCCAGGGATTGAATATTGAGTTTAATGCAAACAATGTAGATAGGTAGAAGACTCTTATAGGATGATGTCCGATTCAGTATATCATGTTTTTACTGGGTATTTTAAGGTATATACACTACGTGCAGAATTATTAGGCAAATGAGTATTTTGACCACATCATCCTCTTTATGCATGTTGTCTTACTCCAAGCTGTATAGGCTCGAAAGCCTACTACCAATTAAGCATATTAGGTGATGTGCATCTCTGTAATGAGAAGGGGTGTGGTCTAATGACATCAACACCCTATATCAGGTGTGCATAATTATTAGGCAACTTCCTTTCCTTTGGCAAAATGGGTCAAAAGAAGGACTTGACAGGCTCAGAGAAGTCAAAAATAGTGAGATATCTTGCAGAGGGATGCAGCACTCTTAAAATTGCAAAGCTTCTGAAGCGTGATCATCGAACAATCAAGCGTTTCATTCAAAATAGTCAACAGGGTCGCAAGAAGCGTGTGGAAAAACCAAGGCGCAAAATAACTGCCCATGAACTGAGAAAAGTCAAGCGTGCAGCTGCCAAGATGCCACTTGCCACCAGTTTGGCCATATTTCAGAGCTGCAACATCACTGGAGTGCCCAAAAGCACAAGGTGTGCAATACTCAGAGACATGGCCAAGGTAAGAAAGGCTGAAAGACGACCACCACTGAACAAGACACACAAGCTGAAACGTCAAGACTGGGCCAAGAAATATCTCAAGACTGATTTTTCTAAGGTTTTATGGACTGATGAAATGAGAGTGAGTCTTGATGGGCCAGATGGCTGGATTGGTAAAGGGCAGAGAGCTCCAGTCCGACTCAGACGCCAGCAAGGTGGAGGTGGAGTACTGGTTTGGGCTGGTATTATCAAAGATGAGCTTGTGGGGCCTTTTTGGGTTGAGGATGGAGTCAAGCTCAATTCCCAGTCCTACTGCCAGTTTCTGGAAGACACCTTCTTCAAGCAGTGGTACAGGAAGAAGTCTGCAAGGTAAGAAAAACATGATTTTCATGCAGGACAATGCTCCATCACACGCGTCCAAGTACTCCACAACGTGGCTGGCAAGAAAGGGTATAAAAGAAGAAAATCTAATGACATGACCTCCTTGTTCACCTGATCTGAACCCCATTGAGAACCTGTGGTCCATCATCAAATGTGAGATTTACAAGGAGGGAAAACAGTACACCTCTCTGAACAGTGTCTGGGAGGCTGTGGTTGCTGCTGCACGCAATGTTGATGGTGAACAGATCAAAACACTGACAGAATCCATGGATGGCAGGCTTTTGAGTGTCCTTGCAAAGAAAGGTGGCTATATTGGTCACTGATTTGTTTTTGTTTTGTTTTTGAATGTCAGAAATGTATATTTGTGAATGTTGAGATGTTATATTGGTTTCACTGGTAAAAATAAATAATTGAAATGGGTATATATTTGTTTTTTGTTAAGTAGCCCAATAATTATGTACAGTAATAGTCACCTGCACACACAGATATCCCCCTAAAATAGCTAAAACTAAAAACAAACTAAAAACTACTTCCAAAAATATTCAGCTTTGATATTAATGAGTTTTTGGGGTTCATTGAGAACATGGTTGTTGTTCAATAATAAAATTAATCCTCAAAAATACAACTTGCCATAATTCTGCACTCCCTGTATATATATATATATATATATATATATTTTTATTTATTTTTTTTATACACCCCTTTGTTCACATGAATTTTTTTCTCCCTAAGTACATCCTTTTCATGATCGTCTGCCCCTTAATATACACTGATACTCATTGTCTCATGTATAGCCTTCTTTTCCCAATTTTGGTGATATTTGTGGATAATGATAGTGTCATTGGTCCCTTATAGGGACTCAGTGACAGTTTATACCGGCGCTCTGTTCAATAATCTACTCTATTTTTAAATCATGAATTGACACATATGGGACGCACTGTTGGTCCCTTTTTGGTGTGTTAAATATAATATATAGCAGTGATTTATAGAGTAGATCTATTATCTTTCATATACTTATGATGCTCTAGGACCTTTTGCGAGTCATGTGATGATCACGTGATTGATAACGCACTCTACATGTGATCGATGATAGTAGTGTCTATTGGTGCACATGCAGCGTACTCATAGAGAGAGGTGCGTTCTTCCCATTGATGTTTACGACGGTGGCGCGCCCATACACCAACGTGATGACATCACTGACATGCGCAATGGACCTGTGGAGACGCCAATATGCGTTACCAACATGAGGAGACATGTGGAGTTTCTCTAATGAGTATCAGGTATATTTGGCTATTTTGTATTTCTATTGGAGCAGAGGTCATTTTAATTAGTGCACAGGTGGAATTAAGAATGTGTCCTTGTTTATTGGCTTTGCCATGGCACATGGAGGGTCTATTTGGGTATTTATAAGATTGATCACCTTTTGTATCAGTATACTTGAGAAAGGCTACTGTGTAGCCGAAGCATCATATTGCTATGTGTGTGCACTCTTGGTTCCCAATAAAAGTCACACTGGATTCCTCCTGACAGCATGAGCGCACGGCGTCATTGGTTGCTATGACGCCGTGCGCTTCATGCATCCGCTCCTGTACAGTAATACACTATACTAGGCCGGCGGGTTTCCACGGTCCACTCTCGGCCACGGAACACGGCCGTGTGCATGAGCCCTTTAAGAAACTTTGAGGAATCAACACAGATGGTGAGCGGCAATAATGCTATTATCAGCGTAACCATCCCACTTCTGTGTCTACTAAAACACTCGCTGCTCACAATTAAGGACGACTCTTTGCACATGGAAGAGGTGGAAATGGGGGAAGAAGACATTACACAGGGTGATAGCCAGACCACCCTACATCCATCTTCTCAGAGCGAATTGGATGATGAAGAGGAGGAGGAGCAGAAGACAGTTACCTCTGCTACAGAGGGTTGTACCCATGGAAGTTTAATTCCATCTGTTCTGTGTGGGAGGGCAGAAGAGGAGAAAGAGGATGAGGAGATTGAGAGTGATCCTCCTGGTGAAATTTTAACTGTTGGTACTCTGGCACACATGGCTGACTTTGTTAGGCTGCCTTTCCCGCGACCCGCACGTTATACGCATTTTAGACAACATGGATTACTGGGTGTTCACCCTTCTCGACCTCCACTACAAAGAGAACTTCTCATCTCTTACTCCTCAGGTGGAGAAGACAAGCAAAATGGTGCAATACCAGAAGGTCCTTGTGGACCTGTCAACGCTGGCGGAAGAGTCCGTACTTCCTTGGGCAACCGAGGAAGGGAGACAAGGGGAACACACAGCAGTTCCAATAGAGGCAGGGCAACACTTTCCAAGGCTTGGGACAGTTTCATGACTCCCCATCAGCACCTTCACCCTTATGTGCGGCCTAGTGTCACAAAGAGGGAAAAGTTTTGGAAGATGGTGAAGGAGTTCGTAGCAGACCGTGTCAGCTTTCGAGTTGAGCGGACCCGAACTTGACCCCGAACCCCATTGAAGTCAATGGGGACCCGAACTTTTGAGCACTAAAATGGCTCAAATAGAGGGCTGCAAATGCCAGAAAAATGTGGTTAAGAGCATGGCAAGTGCTCTGCAAAAAAAAGGTGGATAGGAAATGACTTCAAATAACATAAAATACGTAAAAATAAAAAATAATAATCTTGATCTAGGAGGAGAAGGTCCATGTGGAGTAGGAGGTTGAGGAGGCAGTGGAAGTGGTGGTGTAGGTGAAAGCAGCGGTGGAGGAGGTAGCCTATACTGTTTTTTGGTTTAAATTTTATATATATTTTTTGTTTAAAATAGGGTACACCCCAAAGCATTGGGAAATATAACCTGTGATAAACCCCTCCAGTCGTGCTAAACACATGTTCAGACAATACACTAGCTGCAGGGAAGGCCAGCGCCTCCAAGGCGTAAAGGGCAAGCTCAGGCCATGTGCCCAATTTGGAGACCCAGAAGTTAAAGGCGGCAGACCCATCAGTTAGTACGTGTAGGCGTGTGCACACATACTGCTCCACCATGTTGCTGAAATGCTGCCTCCTGCTAAGACATTCCATATCAGCTGGTGGTTCTGGCTGTTGTGGCGTGCTGACAAAGCTTTTCCACATTTTGGCCATGCTAACCCTGCCTTCTGAGGTGCTGGTGCTGCCCCAGCTGCATTGGCGACCTGTTCCTCCTCCTCTGCCTTCGCCTTGTACTTCCACTGTGCCCCCGCTGTCAGGTGGGAATGCCACCAGCAGCGCGTCTACCAGCGTGCACTTGTACTCACGCATCTTACGATCACGCTCTAGTGATGGAATTAAGGACGGTGAGTTGTCCTTGTAACAGGAATCCAACAGCATGGCCACCCAGTAATCAGCACGAGTTAGAATGAGGGCAACTCGGTAGTCGTTGCGGAGACACTGCAGCATGTAATCACTCATGTGTGCCAGGCTGTCCAGAGGGAACGGAAAGCTGTCCTCTATGGGAGGTGTATCGTCTGTGTCCTCTGTATCCCCCCAGCCATGCACCAGTGATGGCCATGAGCTGGTTTGGGTGCCACCCTGCTAAGAACACTGTTTCTCCTCCTCCATCTCCTCATCCTCCACCTCGTCATCCTCCAGAACTTTGCCCTGGCTGGACACTTGTGTGCCTGGCGCATTTGGGTGCAGGAACCCACCCTCAGAGCCACTTGTGAATGACTGGCCGGAAACCCTACAAAATGATCCCTCTTCCTCCTCCTCCTGTGCCACATCCTCTTCCCTGATCGCCAGCAGCATTTTCTCAAGCAGGCATAGAAGTAGGATAGTAACGCTGAGAACGGCGTTATCGGCATTGGCCATGTTGGTGGAGTACTCAAAACTCACCCGTGCGTGCTGCAGCTGAAACTCCACTATTACCTGCTGCTGCTCGCACAGTCTGGACAGCATGTGCAAGGTGGATTTCCACCTTGTGGGCACGTCGCATATGAGGCGGTGAGCGGGAAGGCCAAAGTTACGCTGCAGCGCTGATAGGCGAGCAACAGCAGGGTGAGAATGCCGAAAGCGTGCACAGACAACCCGTACTTTCTGCAGCAGCTCTGACATATCGGGGTAATTCTAACTCGTGCTGATTACTGGGTAGCCACGCTGTTGGATCCCTGTTACAAGGACAATGTACCGTCCTTAATTCCAGGAGCTGCCCGTCCACAGCTCCTGCGCGGTGTGGGGTTTGTCCCCAAAACAGATAAGTTTTAAAACTGCCTGCTGTCGTTTACCACTGGCTGTGCTGAAGGTGGTGACGAAGGTGTTACGCTGACCGCATGAGGAACCGGTAGAGGATGAGGAAGCGGAGTAGGAGGAGGAAGCAACAGGAGGCAAACTGATGTGCCCTGCAATCCTCGGTGGTAGAAGGACATGCACCAAACTGCTATCCGACTCAGGCCCAGCCGCCACTGCATTTACCCAGTGTGCTGTTATGGAGATATAACGTCCCTGACCGTGCTTACTGGTCCACGTATCTGTAGTTAGGTGGACTTTGCCACAGATGGCGTTGCGCAGTGCACACCTGGTTTTGTCCCCCACTTGGTTGTACAGGGAAGGGATGGCACGCCTGGAAAAGGAGTGGCAGCTGGGCACGACGTACTGTGGGACAGCCACCGCCATAAGGCTTTTTAAACTCTCGGTCTCCACCAGACAGAATTACAGCATTTCAAAGGACAGTAATTTTGAAATGCCGGCATTCAGGGCCAGGGATCACGGGTGGGTTGGGGGGTACTTCCTCTTCTGGGAGATGGAGAGCTCAACGCTTCCGTGAGACATTGTGGAGATGCTTGGTGACCCAGGTGGTGGTGTTGTTGGCAGATCCTCTCTTTACGGGGTGGCAGGTGGCACTGTCACTCCAGAGGTGGATGAAGAGGCCGAGACTGCAGCAGAAGAGGAAGCAGGAGGAGCCATATACCTTTCTTGGTTTTTGAGGTGTCTACTGCACTGCAGCTCGTGCTTTGCACTTAGATGCCTGGTCATGCAGGTTGTGCTCAGGTTGAAAGCAATTATGCCTCGCTTGAGGCTCTGATTTCACAGCGTGCAAACCACTCGTGTTTTGTCGTCAGCACATTGTCTGAAGAACTGCCATGCCAGGGAACTCCTTGGAGCTGGCTTTGCTGTGCTCGTCTCTTGCTGCAGTGGGCAGTAGCAGGCGTACTGTCTAGGGGACGGCCGCTCTGCTTTTGCGCCCTGCTCCCTCTTCTGCTGTGCTGGTGGCTCTGTGCGAACACTGCCTCTTCCTCCGAACTACACAGGTCACTCGCATGACCTTGATTCCATGTGGGGTTGAGGACCTCATCGTCCTCCACATCATCTTCCACTCAGTCTTTACCCCTGCCTTCCTGGTCGGTCTGCACACTTTTGAAAGCCACAGCAGTTGGCATCTGTGTTTCGTCATCATCCGAGACGTGCTGCGGTGGTCCTCCCATGTACTCATCTTGAAAAATAAGTGGTTGGGCATCGGTGCACTCAATTTCTTCCACTTCTGGGGCAAGGCTAGGTGGATGGCTCTGGGAAACCCTGCTAGCAGAGTCAACAAAAAGCAGAAGAGACTGCTGCATGACTTGGGGCTCAGACTGCTTGGTTGATTTGCAAGGGGGTGAGGTGAAAGACTGATGGACATCGGCTGCAGGTGCCAACTCTGATCTTTTACAGGAGACTGGGTGGGAGACAATGTAAAGGAACTGGAGGCACTGCCAGCAACCCAATATGCTATTCCCTGTACTTGTTCTGGCCTCACCATTCATAGAGCCGCATTAGGCCTGACCAAATAACGCTGAAGGTTCTGTTGCCTACTTGCACCTGAAGGTGTTTCACTTGTGCGTGTAGCTGGCACAGATCGACCAAGTCCTCTCCCTGCAACAAGAGCTCCACCAGTAGCACAACAATCGGGGAAACATCCCTTATTTGACACTCTCCTCATTTCTCAAATTTAGGAACTTGCCCAAAATGGGTGTTTTTTTTTATTTTTATAACAGTATAGAACAGCAGTATCTAACGCATGTATCTCACTGACAGATCTAGCAAATTTATTTTTTTGCCCAAGATGGGTGTTTTTTAACACAGAATATTGCTGCAGTATTTCTAGCTTTTACAGTATGTCACACTAACAAATGCAGCATAGGCCCCAGATGTAGGGTACTGCAAAAATGTTTTTTTTTTTTTTTTTTAAACCCTGAATATTATTGCAGTATTTCAAGCTTCTATTTCACACTGAAAAATGCTGAAGATGTAGGGTCTTGCAAAAAATGGGTGATTTTTTAAACCCAGATTATTATTGCAGTATTTCAAGCTTGAATTTGAATGTCACAAAAGCACAGATGCAGTGCACTGAGCTTGCATAAAATGGCCGCCGCCACCCACCAACTAACAGACATATAAAAATGTTATTTTCCTGTGTTCCTGGGCTCAGGACAGGGTAAAAAGATTGTGCACTGCACCCACAAAAACTAAATCTAGGTAGATCGCTGAGTTAACAAGCACTTCCAATTAAAGATTCTTTCCTAATCTCTCCCTCACAGCAGCATCATCCTCTCCCTACACTAGTAACAGAAGAGTGACGTGCAACGCTACTTGACTCCAGCTTATATAGAGGCTGGGTCACATGCTGCACTGGCCAATACAGCCATGCCATTAGTAGGCATGGCTGTGATGTACAGTGTTCCTTTTAGGACATGGTCAGATATCATAGTCAAGTATCAAAATAATTCCAATGTGACACCTGACCCTCACACCTGAGTTTGACTTATGCTCTTCATAGTTCAGGGTCAAGTTAGAATGAGTTCTAGATATACTATGTGTGGCAAAACCAACCTCGCCACTGGGTTTTGGAGGGGCCTGGTTGCCAGCCTCTTGCCCCAGGATTATGGCCCATACTAACTTTGAAGGATAAGACAGACCGGCTGCACAGCTTAAATCTGTGGAACTGTTTTGGGCAGGAAAGCCATGCTTGCGGCCGCCCAAATGTGTCTTCCATGGAATTCGGGAACCCCTGCTCGGATCTGGGTGATTTTTGGATATGTTCCAAATCAGAGCTATCCATGGATGTATACATTATGGTGATATGTGGGGTTTTAGGGTGTTTTCTGTGTTTTGGGGAAAAATTTGTGTTTTCTGTCTGTGAGTGATTAAGTTAGCCCATTACGTTTGGTCATTGTACAAACCGGATTCCCAAAAAGTTGGGACACTATACAAATCGTGAATAAAAACTGAATGCAATGATGTGGAGATGCCAACTTCTAATATTTTATTCAGAATAGAACATAAATCACGGAACAAAAGTTTAAACTGAGAAAATGTACCATTTTAAGGGAAAAATATGTTGAATCAGAATTTCATGGTGTCAACAAATCCCCAAAAAGTTGGGACAAGGCCATTTTCACCACTGTGTGGCATCTCCCCTTCTTCTTACAACACTCAACAGACGTCTGGGGACCGAGGAGACCAGTTTCTCAAGTTTAGAAATAGGAATGCTCTCCCATTCTTGTCTAATACAGGCCTCCAACTGTTCAATCGTCTTGGGCCTTCTTTGTTGCACCTTCCTCTTTATGATGTGCCAAATGTTCTCTATAGGTGAAAGATCTGGACTGCAGACTGGCCATTTCAGTAGAAATTGTTCCAGATTCTCTGAATCTTTGGATGATGTTATGCACAGTTGATGATGATAGATGCAAAGTCTTTGCAATTTTTCGCTGGGTAACACCTTTCTGATATTGCTCCACTATCTTTCTGCGCAACATTGTGGGAATTGGTGATCCTCTACCCATCTTGGCTTCTGAGAGACACTGCCACTCAGAGAAGCTCTTTTTATACGCAATCATGTTGCCAATTGACCTAATTAGTGTTAATTGGTCTTCCAGCTCTTCGTTATGCTCAAATTTACTTTTTCCAGCCTCTTATTGCTACTTGTCCCAACTTTTTGGGGATTTGTTGACACCGTGAAAATTTGAATCAACGTATTTTTCCTTTGAAATGATACATTTACTCGGATTAAACGTTTGATCTGTCATCTACGTTCTATTACAAATAAAATATTGACATTTGCCATCTCCACATCATTGCATTTAGTATTTATTCACAATTTGTATAGTGTCCCAACTTTTTGGGAATCCGGTTTTGTATTTTGTTGATTGCGTCTCAGACAATGCCAGTGTGTTAGTTAATTGCATCACAGACAATGCTCATTGTATTTTGTTGATTGCGTTACAGACAGAGGGAAGGGGATTTTGTGTACAATTGCTGGGAAGGTTTCAATACTGTAAATGCATGTGATTGGCTAAAATATAAACTGTCACAGTCTTTTACAAGGGCTCCAGGGGGAGTGTCCCTTGCTAGGAGACCTGCATAAAAGGCTGAAAAATAACCCATTAAAGAGTTCCTGTTTTTACCCTTTACCAAGTTGAGGCTGGTGTTTGGGTAACTGATCGACACTGGGGGATTGCTATACGCTAAAGATTTGCTATACTCCCCTGGCATAACTACTAGCTCTTGTAAGAGCTGTTCCTGCTCTCTGGATGTAAGAGAGGTTCATCCACTGGAGCCTGGAGCCTTGTCGTAGATCCAGGGTGGGTAGGAGACGGTGAGACCTCAACCAAGCTTCGGCGGTTCGTGGGGTCTGCAGCGCTTACGGTGTCAAGTGGAGTCCTTGGGAAGCACTAGGAGCATCTATCAATGGAGGTACCCGGTCGGGGTGCTAGGAGATCGGTTACACTATGTATTTGTATGCTAAATCACACAACCAAAGTATGTCTATTGCTCAGCCTATAGCTCTCTGCCTAAAATGCTGTAAGCTAACACATTACACGGTGTTATATGAGCACATAGCTGATAGCTCAGTGGTAAAGCAATTGCCTCATACCCAGTGTTTCTGTGTTAACAAAAACTAATGTTTACATTTTATTAAGCCCTAGATAAGAGGCAAATTTAAATGATGTGTGACGCTGACATCGGACTTCTTTCACTTGTCAGTGTGACAAACGATTTTAGGTTTACTGTGGTTTTGTATGCTACATCACATAGATGAACAAAAATCCCAAGCTCATACAAGGCAAGCTGGTAGCTCAGTGGTAAGTCTGCTCTCCTCCACTATCTTACATGGCTTATAAATTGATTCACCTCTCTCAAGTGTGTATGCTGAGTTCCATATTAGCTAGAATCACTGTATTTCTGGGACCCCTGAAAAAGTTGATTAGTCACTGTATACAGAGCTGTGTCCTGGATTATACATATCTACTGTATATATGTGTATTATAACCACAGTGTGCTATAGCTTCACCACACTGAGATTTGCTCAGAAAGCTGATATACATATTACTGCTTTATCCACAGACACAATATATGATCATACAGATCGCAGTACTATGTGATAGCTTCTAAGTAAAGAAAAATCATGTGGTAATGTCCCTATGTGGTTATGTTATAGCTTGAAGGTTACATTAATGGCTTTTCATGTAGATATCCCAGGTTGAAGTCCCCAGAAAGACATATGTTTTTTTTTTCTTTAATAGCATATAGTATAATACAGTGGGATGCAAAAGTTTGGGCAACCTTGTTAATTGTCATGATTTTCCTGTATAAATCAGTTGGTTGTTGCAATAAAAAATGTCAGTTAAATATATCATATAGGAGACACACACAGTGATATTTGAGATGTGAAATGAAGTTTATTGGATTTACAGAAAGTGTGCTATAATTGTTTAAACAAAATTAGGCAGGTGCATAAATTTGGGCACCACAAAAAAGAAATGAAATCAATATTTAGTAGATCCTCCTTTTGCAGAAATTACAGCCTCTAAATGCTTCCTGTAGGTTCCAATGAGAGTCTGGATTCTAGTTGAAGGTATTTTGGACCATTCCTCTTTACAAAACATCTTTAGTTCATTCAGGTTTGATGGCTTCCGAGCATGGACAGCTCTCTTTAAGTCACACCACAGATTCTTTTATTATATTCAGGTCTGGGGACGGAGATGGACATTTCAGAATGTTGTACTTGTTCCTCTGCATAAATGCCTTAGTGGATTTTGAGCAGTGTTTAGGGTCGTTGTCTTGTTGAAAGATCCAGCCCCGACACAGCTTCAGCTTTGTTACTAATTCCTGGACATTTGTCTCCGGAATCTGCTGATACTGAGTGGAATCCATGTGTCCCACAACATTTACAAGATTCCCAGTCCCTGCACTGGCCACACAGCCCCACAGCATGATGGAACCACCACCATATTTTACTGTAGGTAGCAGGTGTTTTTCTTGGAATGCTGTGTTCTTTTTCCTCCATGCATAACGCCCCTTGTTATGGCCAAATAACTAAATTTTAGTTTCATCAGTCCACAGCACCTTATTCCAAAATGAAGCTGGCTTGTCCAAATAGTGCTTTAGCCCACCTCAAGCGGCACTTTTTGTGCTGTGGGTGGAGAAAAGGCTTCCTCTGCATCACTCTCGCATACAGCATCTCCTTGTGTAAAGTGCGCCGAATGGTTGGACGATGCACAGTGACTCCATCTGCAGCAAGATTATGTTGTAGGTCTTTGGTACTGGTCTGTGGGTTGACCCTGACTGTTCTCACCATTCGTCGCTTCTGTCTATCCGAGATTTTTCTTGGTCTGCCACTTCGAGCCTTAACTTGAACTGAGCCTGTGGTCTTCCATTTCCTCAATATGTTCCTAACTGTGGAAAGAGACAGCTGAAATCTCTGAGACAGCTTTCTGTATCCTTCCCCTAAACCATGATGGTGAACAATCTATGTCTTCAGGTCATTTGAGAGTTGTTTTGAGACCCCCATGTTGCTACTCTTCAGAGAAAATGAAAAGAGAAGGGAAACTTACAACCAACGATTTATACAGAAAAAACATGACAATGAACAAGGTTGCCCAAACTTTTGCATCCCACTGTAAATAATATGCCATTAACCCGTAGGATACCAGCGCTGTACATGTATGTCGCTGGAAACACGGTCACAAATCCCAGCGCCGTACAGGTACAGTGCTCTGAACGGGCGGCCACAGGAGCTACTCCCTCCCGATCAGCTGCAGGGGTCCAGCAGTCACTGATAGTTGGACCCCTGCTGTATGCACCGGCATTGGTGAAAACAATGATGCCGGCTCATAAACCCTTGCACTGCCGCTGCCCCCCCCCCCTCCCCCCACACACACTAAATAAAGTTTTACACACACGCACTCCCCTTTAGCGTTCTAAGATGGGCCGCTGGATGTTCTCGGCCGAGGAGGCATACGCCCAGCTTCTCTCCGACTCCGAGAGCCACAGTGAGGACGAGGATGACCCTACTTTCCTGTTGTCATCCTCGTTCTCCTCATCATCTAGTGATGATGATGAGCCCCCAAGGCGGCAGAGATGCCGCCAGGCGGAGCCAGGAGCCCCCCATGCCAGGCACACTGTGACCCACACTAGTATGAGCAGCCCTAGGGCTCGTACTAGTTTTCTGGCCAACCAGGCAAGTTCACCTGAGCCCCATACCGGTGAACTTGGCTCTAGTACCCCAGAGTATTTTGAGCCCTTGATTCCTGACTTTGTTGGTCAACCAGGAATCCAGATTTGCACAATGGGCTTCACTGAATATGACTTCTAGTTTTTTTTTTTTCATATAACACCACCGAGTACCCTCCTATTCCAGGTCATCGGATCACCAGAGACCCAAATAACCCGGAAATGCTGCAAACCGCAGATCTGAATTGACTTGCGGTTTGCAGCGATTGCAGATACGGGGGGGGGGGGTCACAGGACCCCCCTCGGCATTGTCACAGTGTGCCTTCTGAATGATTTCAGCAGGCACACTGTTCCGATCACCGCCGCCACACAGCGATGATCGAAAATACATAGGGCATACCTGTTCGCCCTGTGTCCTTAAGGACTCGGACATCAGTTCGCCCTGTGTCCGTAAGAGGTTAAAGAGGCTCCGACAGCAGAATCAACCCTATTAGACCATATGTACTGCCTGGTCGGGCTCATTATGCTGATTATGTATGATAAATAGCTGCAGAGATATCTGTCTTTTTATTCATATGCAAATAAACAATTCGAGCACTCAGAGGCGGGGCTGAATATTCTTAGCAATGCTCTGCAACACCCCCTGTGCTCTGCACACACATTCCTCCCACCATTCACTGACAGGGCTAGACAGCAGGCTGACGTGACAGCACCACGGGGACCCGATGGACACCCTGCACCCGGCAGGATACCGCACGTGCAGCAGTCAGCGCTGACTGTGGCAGTGCAAGGGTTAATGAGCCAGCATTATTGTTTTCACCAATGCCGGTGCATACAGCAGGGGTCCAATTATCATTGACTGTAGGACTCCTGCAGCTGATCGGGAGGGAGTAGCTCCTGTGGCCACCTGATCAGAGCACGTACATGTACAGCGCTGGTATCCTACGGGTTAATGACATATTTATTATAGTATATGCTATTAAAGAAAAAAAAAATTATTTCTGGGGACTTCATCCTGGGATATCTACATGCAAAGCCATTAATGTAACCTCCAAGCTATAACATTACCACATAGGGACATTACCACATGGTTTTCTATACTTAGAAGCTATCACATAGTACTGCGATCTGTATGATCATAAATTGTGTCTGTGGATAAAGCAGTAATATGTATATCAGCTTTCTGAGCAAATCTCAGTGTGGTGAAGACTGAAGCTATAGCACACTGTTTGCAGGGCTGCCATCAGAAATTTGGGGGGCCCTTACACAGCTCAAGGCCTGGGCCCCCCAACCCCCCCCCCCCTCCCCCCTAGGCGAAAGCTAATTTTGCCGCCTCCCTTGACTTGACTTGACACACTTTAACCCGCCCCCTTTTGTCGGCCACCTATTTAATGATTGTTTCATGCAACAGTTTACTTGACCAGCTAATTTTAGATATTCTAGATATTCTTGGTGGTAATTAGTGTTGAGCGTGAATATTCGAATTGCGAAATTTTTTCTCGAATATTACGATTTAGAGATTTCGCAAATATTTAGATTATAGTGTTTTATATTCGCGAAATCGAATATTTTTTATTATTTTTTTTTAATGCTCCAGTCAGTGCCCGTTGCCGCTTCTGCCAACTTCGGTGCTCATGGAGCGTCCCCATCACCATGGGAACGTCTCTATATACTAGAATGTACTGTCGGATTTGAGAATTACGTTAAAATCGCAATTCGATTAATTCAAGTTAGAATAATCGAATTGCGATTTCAACTTAAGCACTGCTATATTCCATGGCTTGGTAGAATTTGCGAATATGACGAATGTATTCGTCATATTCCACAAAACGAAGATAACGAATGTATTCGTCTATTCCACAAAATGAAGATATTCTCCATCTTCGTTTTAGCTACCTATTCATCAACTTCGCAAATTCTAGCAATCATATAGGAAAGTTTACTATAGAGACAGCTAAGTTTAATTCGCTATGCGATTATATTACTTTGTATTTTTTTTGAATAAATGGAATAATTATAATACCTGATAATTATTAAAATTATTCTATTTATAATACAAAAAGCAAAGTAATATAATCGCATAGCGAATTAAACTTAGCTGTCTCTATAGTAAACTTTCCTATATGATTGCTAGAATTTGCGAAGTTGATGAATAGGTAGCTAAAACGAAGATGGAGAATACTTCGTTATCTTCGTTTTGTGGAATATGACGAATACATTCGTTATCTTTATTTTGTGGAATATGACGAATACATTCGTTATATTCGCTAATTCTTCCAAGCCATTGAAGCCAACCATAGTTAACCAGGTCCAAGTTGAAATCGCAATTCAATTATTATAACTTGAATTAATCGAATTGCGATTTCAACTTGGACCTGGTTTAGTTGAGACCCAGCAGCAGCATCAAGTTGAAATCGCAATGCGAGTAATATAATTCGAAGTAATCGCATGGCGATTTCAACTTAGTACTGCTATATTCCATATTCGTTAATTCTAGCCTAATATGGAATATAGCAGTGCTAAGTTGAAATTGCAATTCGATTATTATAACTTGAATTAATCGAATTGCGATTTCAACTTTTTACGTATATTCTTAATATTGCTCTAACTTCGTCTTTTAGAATATTCGTAATATTCTAAAAGACGAAGTTATATCAATATAACGAATAATCTAAAAGATGAAGTTAGAGCAATATAACGAATAGTCTAAAAGACCAAGTTAGAGCAATATTACGAAATTTCGTAAAATACACATAGATTGTAATTTAGCTAATATACTGCTATAGTATTTTTTTTTAATAGTGTACATCTTCTTCAAGTTCAGAAGAGGCAAAAAAAATTAGAGAAAAAAAAGATTATAGCACTATATTAGCTAAATTACAATCTATATGTGTATTTTACAAAATTTCGTAATATTGCTCTAACTTCGTCTTTTAGAATATTCGTAATATTCTAAAAGACGAAGTTAGAGCAATATTACGAAATTTCGTAAAATACACATATTAGCCTAGCCATAGTCAATTAGTCATAGGGACGTTGCCTATTAAAAGAAAAAATCGCAATACGCGATTAATTAAATTGCATATTATTCGCGATAATTGGAAAAATTACGAATATTCGATTTTGACGAATATATCACAAATATATCGCGAAATCAAATATGGCACCTCCCGCTCATCACTAGTGGTCATCTGTGCCATTTTGGCCTCAAAACATTACATGGCCCCCTACACTACATTACATCATTGACAACTGTAAGTTTTTACCTTGACTGGTGGTGGCCTAGGTGTGTATATCAGCAGGTCTGCTCCAGTCACTGTTATGGGGGGATCTGTGGATGACACACTGTTATGGGGGGGATCTGTGGATAACACACTGTTATGGGGGATTTGTGGATGACACACTGTTATGGGGGATCTGTGGATGACACACTGTTATGGCAGATCTGTGGATGACACTGTTATGGAGGGGTGTGTGTGGATGGCACTGTTATGGGGGGATCTGTGGATGGCACTGTTATGGAGGGGGATCTGTGGATGGCACTATTATGGGGGATCTGTGGATGATACATACCGTATATAGCATCTTATGCTATATGTGTCATCTACAGATCCACCCCATGACAATGTCATCCACAGATCCCCCTCCATAACAGTGTTCTGTGGATGACACTATTATGGGGGATCTGTGGATGACACAATTATGGGGAGGTTCTGTGGATGACACTATTATGGGGGATCTGTGGATGGCACTGTTATGGAGGGGATCTGTGGATGGCACTGTTATGGAGGGGGATCTGTGGATAACACATACCTTATATAGCATCTATTAATATGTGTCATTCACAGATCCCCCTCCATAATAGTGTCATCCACAGATCCCCCTCCATAACAGTGTCATCCACAGAACCCCCTCCATATCGGTGTCATCCACAGATCCCCCTCCCCATAACAGTGCACAGATCCCCCCATGTGTCATCCACAGACCCCCCCATTAACAATGTCATCCATGGATCCCCCTCCCTATAACAGTGCTGTCATCCATAGTTCCCCCTGCTCGCCGCTCAAAGTAGTATACATTTAAAAACTGTAATCGGTATCCTGCAGACAGTAACTTTAACTTTAAATCAGCGCTCATCTCTTTACTGTGATGTTTGGTCCGCCTCCTATACGTCATTATTGAGCAAACTTTGACCCTGCACCTCACAGTCAGCAGACACATTCCAGCCAATCAGCATACCCTCCCTCCCAGACCCTCCCACCACCTATCAAAAAGCAAGGACAGCATCCATCTTAGATTAATTCTGAAGCTGCAGTGTCACAAAGTTGTAATCGCAATGCAATCAATACAGGTTATATTCATCGCGAATTCAACTTAGAGCGAAGTTCCTAATGGTTATTTTGCTAGAATTGATGAATATAACGAATATAGCACTATATTCTCAATCTTCGTTATATTCTAGCAATACAACCATTAGGAACCCAGCAGCTCTAAGTTGAATTCGCAATGCGATTAATGTAACCTGCATTAATTGCATTGCGATTACAACTTAGATCGAATATAGCACTATATTCTCAATCTTCGTTATCTTCTAGCAATACAACCATTAGGAACCCAGCAGCTCTAAGTTGAATTTGTGTACGAATGAAACTTAAAGATGTATTAACGAAGTTAATGAATATGGAATATAGCAGTGCTAAGTTGAAATCGCAGTGCGATTTCAGCTTAGAACTTCTGCCGACTTCCGCGCTCATGGAGCGTCCCCATCACCATGGGAACGACTCCATGCTAGAATGTACTGTCGGATTTGAGAAAGTTGAAATCGCAATGCGATTAATTCAAGTTCTATAAATCGAATTGCGATTTCAACTTACCACACTCTGCGTCAACTACGTAATTTTCCATGGGAGTTTTGCCATGGATCCCCCTCCGGCATGCCACAGTCCAGGTGTTAGTCCCCTTGAAACAACTTTTCCATCACTATTGTGGCCACAAAGAGTCCCTGTGGGTTTTCAAATTCGCCTTCCTATTGAAGTCTATTGCAGTTCGCCCGGTTCGCAGGTTCGCGAACATTTGCAGAAATTTGTGTTCGCCATTCGCGAACGGAAAATGTTATGTTCGCGACATCTCTACTTGGGACCGGCCGGGCCCCCCCAGGGTCCAGGCCCCTTACTGGGGTATCGGCTTTACCCCCCTGATGGCGGCCCTGACTGTGTGTATAATACACATGTATACAGTAGATATGTATAATCCAGGACACAGCTCTGTATACAGTGACTAATCAACTTTTTCAGGGGTCCCAGAAATACAGTGATTCTAGCTAATATGGAACTGCATACACACTTGAGAGAGGTGAATCAATGTATAAGCAATGTAAGATAGCGGAGGGAGAGCAGACTTACAGTAAGATAATTTGGTTTGCTGTGAAGAAGCAGTGAATCTGGCAAGTCTCCTCATCAGCTACTCCAGAACACGCCCCAAACTTCCTCCTACTTGTATTTGCTGGGAGAGCTGAAACATGCCTAACCACAGTGGACTAGCGAGACCCCTAGTGGTCATATCTTTGCAGCCAGTGTCGGACTGGAGTACCTAGGACCCTCCAGAAAAATGTATTTTGGGGGCCCACCATGCAGATACATTCAAATATAATAAATAATCTAACAAGTTTTTTTTATATGAACATAGGCTGGTTAAGGTGCTGTACATTGAGTATATGTGTGAAGTCCAGTAAGTCTACTGTATTATATGCCACTTGTGCAGGGGGTGGGAGACTAGGGGGTCACTTTGCTCAGGGGCCCACCTGTGGATTCCCCTGTAGCCCTGTGGGCTAGTCCGAGCCTGTTTGCAGCTTATGTTTGGGTGGATGCCGACAAATAATTGCAATCAAGTGATTTTCAGATCTGATAATTAGACTCCTTCCTAAGAAATAAGAATACATTATTATATTGTGCAGTGACTGTTTCAAGACAACAACAAAAAAAGTCACCTGGAAATAGATGAAGATACAGTAAATTAGTGCCCCTTTACTATAGTGCTGCCCTTGTACTCTTAATAAAATAAAAAAGGAATACTTATGTCACACACCAATTGACTTTGTCTCTGATCTAGAGCTCTATAAAATATTAATAGCCTGTTAGGGGTTTTGAACCTATGAACACTAAATCCAAAGCAAGTATCTTACCGCTGAGCTATAGTTTTAGACACCAAAGGTGGTGATTTTTTTGATCTATGAGATGTAGTATACAAAAAAAACACAGTAAACCTAAAATCGTTTGTGACACTGACAAGTGAAGGAAGTCCGATATCAGTGTCACACATCATTTAAATTTGCCTCTTATCTAGGGCTTAATAAAATGTAAAAAAAAATTTAGTGGCTTAAAGGGGTTTTTAACACAGAAACACTGGGTATGAAGCAATTGTTTTACCACTGAGCTATCAGCTATGCAGTCAAATAACACTGTAATGTGTTAGCTTACAGCATTTTAGGCACAGAGCTATAAGCTGAGCAATAGACGTACTTTGGTTGTGTGATTTAGCATACAAATACATAGTATATCTATAACTCGTTCTAACTTTGACCCTGACCTATGAAGGTCAGGGGTCAGGGTCAGGCGTCACATTGGCATTATTTTGATACTTGACTATATCTTCTGATCATGTCCTAAAATTAACACTGTAGTGATTGCTTCTAAGGGCACACGAGTTAAACACTTGTTGATTGGCTGCTCTGCAGCCTTTCAAAAAGCGCCATTAACTCGCCAAACAGCTAACTCAAACTTTTACTGAAAAGTTTGGATTCGAGTCCGGGGTCCAAATATCCTAAAGTTCGGTACAAACCCATTTATAGTTCAAGTTCGCTCAACCCTAGTCAGCGTCCTCAGTGATCCCTTACAATTTGGACAAGTGGCACAAACTGGCATTCTACGCTTTGGAGGTGCTGGCCTGCCCTGCCACCAGCATTTATCTGAGTGGGTATTTAGTGCTGCTGGTGGCATTATAACAGATAAGCGTATCTGCCTGTCAACTGAAAATGCTGACAGCTTGACTCTTATTAAAATGAACAAGGGATGGATTGCCCCAGACTTCTCAACTCCACCAGAGGAAAGTGAATGAACAAAGGCACTTTAAATGTGTTGTTTATTGTACTCAATATACTGTATTTCTGCACCTCTTCCAGCATAAAAAAGGGTATATGGTTAAATCTTCCTTTTCTCATCCTCCTCCTCCTCTTTCATCATATCAACATGCTTATTTTTCACATATAATGCCCTCGCATATATGCCCTTCGCATATAATGTTTTACAAGGTCAGCTCAGCTGCAGGCCCTCGTATATAATTTTTTTGGATGTCAGCTTACCAGAAATATACCCACTAGTCCTAGTGACTCCCTACTTGTCCTAGTCCACCCTAATAATGTATCCAAGGGACGGGGTCCAAAAAGCCCCGCAAGGGGTGGCCCAGACTGGAACGCTAAACCTGCAGTGGAAGCCCTAGTAAGGCCCTAACCAGTGATGAAAAAGATCATGCCAATTGGAATAACACATTAATACAAGTCGTTAAAAATATGCCCCAACCAAAACCAGAAAAGATTAGATAGGGAATACTCAAGTGTCCTGATGCGTTTCCTCGATAAAGGCCCCAAGATTCTTCAGGGGAAACGGGGCGTAAATGATGGTTACCCCAGCGGCATATGGCCCAACAGCTAGGAAATAACCTGTACAGTTGCTACAGTCAGCGTATGGCTGTGGACCCAAACACGAGCGACCGACCCATCTACTCCTGCAGACACCACCACCCTGGGTCTTGCTCGTGTTTGGGTCCACAGCCATACGCTGACCGCAGCCATCAAACAGACAACAAGAAGGAAGGGGAAAGACACTAGGCCTCACCTCTAGGGAAGGAAAAGGGTCATCTGCTCCTGGCCCTAACTCCTATCCATATGGGCACCTCTCGATGGTAGAGATACCCATACACAGGAACCTAGAAAACCCTGGTGACCCTCAGATGCCATAAAGATAATGACAGGGAAGAGACCACCCATTCCTTCCCTGATGAAGGAACTAGCATCTCACTGAGGCCTAGTAAACAACCGGGAGGGGGGGGGAAAGAATACAAAACAGAAGCGAAACACTTAACTTCAGAGGGTGATGGGTAAACAGGACTTCAACACGAACCACACTCCAGCTCTTCCAAGACCAAATGAAGCTATCCAGAGCAAGGAGTGATGGGAAAAGTCAGACTAAATAGGGCGAGATAAAGGTCACATGATCCACACCTGAACAGGAGGTGTGGACATACCAGCAACACACAAAGTGAAACCGAAAGAGGCTGTCAGATCATTAATATGTAGATAATATTTGAGACCGTCTGAGACCTGTCACAGATGTGACAATACCCCCCTTCTACAGGTGACCTTATCAGGATGAGCTGTGTGGAATACGAGAGAACTAAAAATAGTGAAAATAGAATGCAACAGACTAGAGAGGGCATGGAGGAAAAATCCGATAGAAGAATCACAGCTAAAATATAAGACCCAACTGACGATTTACCACAAAGCAATCTTTAAGGCCAAACAAGATCATTTTGCTAGCGAGATCGAAAACGCTGCTCAAAAGCCTAAAAAGATCTTTCAGATCATTTTCGATCTGGCTAACCCCGATGGCCTCAAAACCACCATCCCCGAATCCCAAGATCTCTGCAACGACATCTCAAAATTTTTTAAACAAAAAGTCGACGATATCCAAAACGACATCCTGCTAGCTCAACAGGCAACTGTCCCCCCCATAGAGAACAACGTGACAAACCCTACTCACACCTTCACCCTATGCCCATTAAAACTTGAAGACCTAACAAAAAGCATGAAAAACATGTCCAAAGCAACTTATCCCCTCTCCAATATCCAAACTAAATCTCTTATTGAATGCACGACCACCATTGCCCCGTTAAGTCTAACAATTATAAATGACTCCTTTCTCAGTGGCAACGTCCCTGAGACTCTCAAGTTAGGAATCATAACTCCCCTCCTCAAGAAACCAGGAGCAGACATAAATATAATGGCCAACTTCAGACCGATTACCAACATCCAACTAATAGCTAAAATCATGGAGACAGCAGTGGCAAGCCAACTCCAGCTGCACGTAGAAAAGCATCGACTTCTAGATGAACACCAGTCGGGCTTTAGGCCAACACACAGCACGGAATCAGCCCTGGTCAGCCTATGGGATGAAGCCCTAGGGGTCGCAGATGAGGGAGGGGGGACCTGGTTAGTCCTCATAGACATGTCGGCAGCTTTTGACACTATCAGTCATCCCATCCTCCTAAATAGATTAAAAGCTGACATCGGAGTAGATAGCCACGGACTTGCCTGGTTTGACTCCTTTCTGAAAAACAGAACTCAGAGAGTCAAACTGGGCTCATTCTTTTCCCCAGTCGAGAAGGTGGAGTGGGGAGTCCCTCAGGGATCTCCCCTCTCGCCATTACTCTTTAACATATATGTCCGACCTCTGCTCGCTATTCTGAAGGAGTATAACATCAGCTATGAGTCTTATGCGGACGATACACAGATCCTTTTGAGAGTATCGAAATCCGCTGATGACTACAAGCTCACGCAAGAAGGACTAAATAAGGCCAGGAACTGGCTAGCACATAACCACCTCAAACTCAACCCGACCAAGACTGAGCTTATTGCACTACATAAACCACCTGAGGCTGCCGCTCCGTCTATCTTTGGGGAAAACGTTGCCATCGCCACACAAGGAAAGAGTCTGGGGATAATCTTGGATCAAGAAATGAGCCTCCATCCCCAGATTAAAGAAGTAATACGGAAAGCAAACTTCGCCCTATTCCTTCTAAAAAAAGCCCTACCGTTTCTCCCCAACACATGTAGACAGGTCGTGGTGGGAGCTCTAGTCAATTCCCACCTGGACTATGGTAATGCAATGTATGCGGGGCTGCCAGAGAAAGATCTGGGAGCTCTGCAACACTGTCAAAACAGAGCCATCCGGCTCATCAAGAAACTAGACTGGACAGATTCTGTCACAAAAGCACGCAGGGAACTCCACTGGCTCCCAGTGAAAGAGAGAGTGCAGTTTAAGCTGTGCTGCTTAACACACAAAGCTCTCTACAAAACAGGTCCCATCTACCTGCAAAAAAAAGAGAACACGTCACCATCCTCCTAGAGAACTGAGATCCACCTCAGCCTCCCTTCTGTCGGTGCCAAGAACCCGCCTCAAGACAAGGGGGGACAGACGTTTCTCAGTATTGGCCCCCAAGATCTGGAACTCCCTCCCAGAACACATTAGAACAACGTCAAATTACCTGGAATTTAGGAAGTTGGTTAAGACCTGGCTTTTTGTGTAGGATGACGTAGGGGCCCACCAATATAGCCGTCGACAAGCGCTTCGATCAGATTGAGTTCCTCTAGAGCGCCATACAAGGACTTAGTAACATAACATAACCAGATGACTAGCATTAACATCAGTCGCTGGAACCCACATCCTCTCCTCTGGTCTGTACCCTCTCCAATGAACGAGATACTGGAGGGATCTCTGGAGAACTCGGGAGTCCACAATCCTGCTGATCTGAAATTCTAAATTGCCGTCCACCATGACAGGAGCGGGAGGCAAGGAGGACGGCTCAACAGGTTCAACACATTTCTTTAGCAACGATTTATGAAATACGTTATGGATTTTCAATCCCTGAGGAAATTCAAGACGGAAGGCTACAGGGTTAACAATGGCAGTGATCTTATATGGACCAATAAATCTTGGGCCCAACTTCCAAGAAGGTACCTTAAGTTTAAAGTTTCTTGTAGACAACCACACAGAATCACCCACTCTCAGGTCTGGACCACTCATACGTCTCCTGTCAGCCGCACGCTTATACCTGTTGCCCATCTTTTTCAGGTTATTTTGGATTTTCCGCTAAATAGTAGACAAAGAAAAGGAAAATCTTTCCTCCTCAGAAATGTTGGAATTTTGAGTACCAGAAAATGTACCAAACTGTGGATGGAACCCATATGCCCCAAAAAACTGAGACTTATCAGTGGATGCCTGTATGCGGTTATTTATAGTAAACAAAGCTAACAAAAAAAATGAAGAGCACTCTTCCTGATTCTCTGAAACAAAACATCTCAAGTAAGTCTCCAGATTCTGATTAGTGTGCTCCGTCTGTCCTTTCGACTGAGGATGAAAAGCTGAAGAGAAGGACAATTGTACACCCAGAAGAGTACAGAAATCTTTCCAGAATCTGGAAACAAACTGAATCCCTTTATCGGACACCACATCAGAGGGAAAGCCATGTAGTTTCACAATGGTGTTGACAAAGTGCAACACCATTGCAAGAGTTTTAGCATTGGGTAGACTAGGTAATGCAATAAAGCGTGCCTTTTTACTAAAACGATCTACAACCACCAGAATCAGTTTTTCCCGAAGAATTCTATAAATCCGTGATAAAATCCATGGACAAATAGGTCCAAGGTCTGGACGGGATGGGCAATGAAAGCAGTGATCTGGAAGGCCGAACATGTGTCACCTTAGCACGTGCACAGGTACCACAGGCTGACACATAGTCCTCGACACACTTACACAACCCCGGCCAACAAAATCTGAGAGAGATGAGATCGAGAGTGGATCTGCTCCCAGGGTGCCCAGCAAGTACCGTACAGTGATGTTCCTTAAACACCTTGTGACGTAATTTGGAGGGAACAAACAACTTCCCCGGAGGACAAAAGTCCGGAGCATCCTCCTGTGCCTCGACACCCTGGCCTCGAGATCAGGATAAAGAGCAGATATGACTACCCCTTCAGATAAAATGGGACTAGGGTCATTAGACTCACCCCCCTAGGAAAGCTACGCGACAAAGCGTCCGCCTTGACGTTCTCAACCCCAGGGCGGTAAGTGACGATGAAGTTAAATCTGGTGAAAAACAATGACCATCTAGCCTGCCTTGGGTTCAGTAGCTTAGCCGACTCCAGGTAGGCCAGACTCTTGTTATCCGTAATTACCGCAATAGGGTGAATTGCTCCTTCCAACCAATGCCGCCATTCCTCGATATGCCAACTTAATGGCCAGCAATTCCCTATTCACCACATCATAATTCATTTCAGCAGTAGAGTTTTTTAGAAAAAAATGCACATGGGCGATATTTACTAGGTGAAGGACCTTGCCACAAGATTGCTCCTACCTCTACCTCGGGCGCATCAACCTAAACAATAAATGGCTGAGTTACATCTGGTTGCATCAGAATAGGGACCGAAGCAAAAGATTCTTTCACAGCAGAAAAAGGTCTGTAATGCCGCATCAGACCAGACAGAAATATCCGCACCCTTCATAGTCATGTCTGTTAAAGGTTTAACCGCAGATGAATAGTTAAAGATAAATTTACGGCAGTAGTTGGTAAACCCCAAAAACCGCATAAGCGCTTTGAGATTTTCGGGTCGATCCCAGTCCAACACAGCACGGACCTTCTTGGGATCCATACGAAAACCTGAGGATGAGAGCAGGTAACCCAGAAATTGCACTTCCTGTATAGTGTTGAGCGCGAATATTCGAATTGCAAATTTTTTCTCGAATATCGTAACTTCGAGATTTCGCGAATATTTAGAATATAGTTCTATATATTCGCGAAATCGAATATTCGTTTTTTTGAATTCTCCCTGCTTCTTGCTTGTGGGTCAATATGCCATTGACCCACAAGCAACTTAAGCAGGGGGGAATCGTGTTTTCATATGGAAAATAAAATGACCAATATTCTAAAAAACGAATACATAGCAATATAGTGAATATATTCGTTATTTTGAATTTTGGCATTATTTTTTTCCTATCTGTACAGTTGCTCGCATACTCCTCCCCGACAAGCGTCCCCGTCACCATGGGAACGCTTGTGGGTTAGAAAATACCATCGGATCTGAGTTTTCCCTGAGATCGTGAAAGCTCAGATCCGATGGTATATTGTAACGCACAGGTGTTCCCATGGTTACAAAATTACAATCTATATGTGTATTTTACGAATATTCTTAATATTGCTCTAACTTCGTCTTTTAGAATATTACGAATATTCTAAAAGACGAACTTAGAGCAATATTAAGAATATTCGTAAAATACACATATTAGCCTAGCCATAGTCATAGGAATGTTGCCTTATACAGGAAAAAAATAAAAAATAAATTGCACGATTAATTTAATCACAAATTATTCGCGATAAATGAAATAATTACAAATATTCGATTTCGACGAATATAATACGAATATTCAATTGAATATTCACGAAATATCGCGAAATCGAATATGGCACCTCCCGCTCATCACTATTCCTGTACAGCAAATACACACTTTTCCATCTTAGCATATAACTTATTCTCTCTTAGGATCTGTAACACCTGTCTCACATGATCCTGATGAGTCTCAATATTAGGCAAATAAATTAGTATGTCAATAAGGTATACAATGACAAACCTCCCCACCAGATGATGAAAGATGTCATTGACAAAGTGTTAAAAAACCGCAGGAGCATTGGTTAACCCAAAGGGCATGACCAGGTTTTCAAAAGGACCCTCAGGGGTATTAAATGCGGTCTTCAACTCATCCCCCTCCTTGATCCTTACCAGATTGTATGCCCCCCTCAGATCCAACTTAGAGAACACCTTGGCACTGACAATCTGACTAAACAAATTCGTAATCAAAGGAAGGGGGTAAGGATCAATTAAGTTAACTCCTGCCGCACTGTCGATAAATGCTTCGATTTTCCTTTTTTTTCCTTTTTGTTTACACCTTGATGCTGAAAGTACGGACAAATATTCACAAAATGTCCCTTCTTGCCACAATAAAAGCAGACTCCTTTCACATGACACAAGCTTTTGCCAGGAGTAGCTCCTCCTAACTGCATAGGCTCATCACAAGGCACAATTACCAGTGTCTCTCCACCAAAAATGTCAAAGGAAGCAGTACCCATATTGGACAGTACCTGAAGGTGAGGACCCCTAGATCTCTCCCTCAGGCGTCTATCTAGACGTACAGCAAGGGACATAGCTACCTCCAATGACACAGGATTTTCATGAAAAGCCAACGCGTCCTACAGTCTCTCAGAGAGACCCTGACAGAATTGGCTACAGAGAGCAGGATCGTTCCACTCAGTATCGGTAGCCCATCTCCTAAATTCAGAGCAATAGGTACCGCGGAACGTTCTCCCTACCGCAAGCTCCGTAACTTGGTCTCAGCCTGAGAGATCTGATCCGGGTCATCGTAGATGAGACCCAAGGCTCTAAAGAATTCATCTACAGACCGGAGGGACGGTGATCCGGTCGGCAGAGAAAAAGCCCAAGATTAGGCGTCCTCTTTAAACAATGAAATAATCATACCCACACATTGACACTCATCCCCAGAAGAGTATGGATCCAGCTTAAAGTATAATTTGCATGACTCCCTGAACCGGATGAAATTGTCACTACCCCTGGAAAACCTGTCCGGGAGAGCCACCTTTGGTTCAGGACAGGCCTGGGACCCACCAACTGAACCAGCAACCTGTGGACTCTGAATCTGCAAGACAGTTGCACGGAGGTCTGCTACCGCCAAAGTCAGATTCTGTTGCTTTTCGACCAGTGCAGACATAGTATCCATAGCTGCATAGATCAGAACAAAAACAGCGGTATCGGCTTGGGATAATGTCACGGATGTAGTAGGAGAGAACACCAAAAGACAACAAGAAGGAAGGGGAAAGACACTAGGCCTCACCGCTAGGGAAGGAAAGGGTCACCTGCTCCTGGCCCTAACTCCTATCCATATGGGCACCTCTCGATGGTAGAGATCCCCATACACAGGAACCTAGAAAACCCTGGTGACCCTCAGATGCCCTAAAGATAATGACAGGGCAGAGACCACCCGTTCCTTCCCTGGTAAAGGAACTAGCATCTCACTGAGGCCTAGTAAACAACCAGGGGGGAATACAAAACACAAGCGGAACACTTAACTTCAGCGGATGATGGATGAACAAGACTTCAACACGAACCATACTCCAGCTCTTCCAAGACCAAATGAAGCTATCCCAAGCAAGGAGTGATGGGAAAAGTCAGACTAAATAGAGCGAGGTTAAGGTCACATGATTCACACCTGAACAGGATACCAGCAACACACAGACAAAGTGAAACCGAAAGAGGCTGTCAGATCACTAATGCGTAGATAATCTTTCAGACCTTCTGAGACCTGTCACAGATGTGACAGTCTAGTGCAAACCCAACACATCACATCGCCCAAAGAACACCATCCCCACAGTGAAACATGGTGGTGACAGCATCATGCTGTGGGGATGTTTTTCAGCAGCCGGGACTGGGAAACTGGTCAGAGTTGAGGGAAAGATGGATGGTGCTAAATACAGGGATAATCTTGAGCAAAACCTGCACCACTCTGTGCGTGATTTGAGGCTAGGACAGAGGTTAACCTTCCAGCAGGACAATGACCCCAAACACACTGCTAAAGCAATACTTGACTGGTTTAAAGGGAAACATGTAAATGTGTTGGAATGGCCTAGTCATAGCACAGATCTCAATCCAATAGAAAATCTGTGGTCAGACTTAAAGATTGTTGTTCACAAGCACAAACCATCCAACTTGAAGAAGCTGGAGCAGTTTTGCAAGGAGTAATGGGCAAAAAGCTCAGTGGTAAGATGTGGCAAGGTTATAGAGACTAATCCAAAGCGACTTGGAGCTGTGATTGCCGCAAAAGGTGGCTCTACAAAGTATTGACTTTAGGGGGGTGAATAGTTATGCACATTGACTTTTTCTGTTACTTTGTCCTATTTGTTGTTTGTTTCACAATAAAAAAAAAAAAAAAAACATCTGCAAAGTTGTGGGCATGTTCTGTAAATTAAATGATGCAAATCCTCAAACAATACATGTTAATTCCAGGCTGTGAGGCACCAAAATATGAAAAAAGTCAAGGGGGGGGGGGGTTAATACTTTTGCAAGGCACTGTATATCTCTGCTGGGGAGTGCCCATCTCCTAAAGCATGTATGTCCCTCCTACTTACAGTTTCTACAACATACGCCTTTCTGACAACTCTCCTGAGTGTGTCCAAAAGAATAGCATTTTTTACAGGGTACATTAAGTAACCTCTCTCTTGGCTGATATCTATAGCCCGGTTCTGCCGTTATGCCCTAAAGCATTTGTGGGTGGAGGATTATCTGTCATTCCACCTACCTTCTACATGACCTACCCTGAGATCATCTATTAAGATCCTGAGTCTCTGTCCCCTGATAATTATGATGCAAATATGATATATGCATGTCGGGAATAGAGTAGGGAAATATAGGGCTCGAGTTAGGGACAGGTTCCGGACTGGGTCGCCCTTTTAAGGACGAGTGCCCTGTGGTGAGGCTGCTCTGAAACATTAGGCTAGGGCCACCACAGGGGCTCATTTAGGGGCAAATAGGTGCAGTCAACCACCCCGACAACGCATGATTACTATAGCCCATGTAAGCAAGTATCCGTTTCTAATTGGACCTGGGCTGCCAAATCAAGGGACCTGTCGCCAGAGTGGTAGGACCACGGTTTATTTATATGAGTGCCGCCGTGCACTATGTGTTCCTATTGACTACAATAATTTGTTTCACATCTATATGTATCTTGGTTTATCTAAGGGTAATCTATTTTAGATAATTAATTAATTAATTAAAAGTTATATTTTAATAACTACAATTGATCACTCCTATAATACTGATCCTCATACATTGGTGATCCACATTTGAGCATTAGACATCTATCTACTCCGCTGCTAACTTTGTTAGAACCTCTATTCTCCGCCACCGAAAAATTAGCCGGCAGGTGACTTAAACCTCCCACACGCTGTGGGTCCTTTTTCAACTTAGCTTTGTAATGGTATTTACAATTAAAGATATCAAGATGATTCTTCTGAGGCACAGGTTTCCCCACATATTCACAATATTTCAGAAAAAAGTCCATAATCAAATTAACTTCAGTAAAAGGATTATAAATATGTATTACAATGGAAATTTCATGAAATTTCATGAAGACCAAACAACAGTGTTATCTTCACTCCCATTAATTCAGAATCTTCTGAAATGTTTCTGAACCATTCATATGCCTACAAACAAAGGTTCTCATTAAGAAAAGTTACATTGTACACACCTGTTTTAGGTAAGTTTGGACATTATAAATTAGATGTCTCCGAGTTCCAGCCTTCTTTTCCATGAGCTCAATCATAAAACATTCCAAACAAATGGTGTGCAGGATTCCAGCCATTTTTAGGAACTGTCAGCCAAAGGCACAAAAAATAAATTAATAAGTGTCTCCCTTAAGAAAGGAAACCAGATCACCTCAAACCTCGCACCCTCTGACCACATGCAGGCATGCCTTGATCGTAATCAGAAGATCAAGATGAAGGCACCCAAGACTCATCTGAATGATAGCCAGTAAACCTCAAACTTGCTTGATTTAAGTTGGACAGTTGGGGGGACCTGTGCATCTAGATCATTATCATTAGGGTGACAAAAATTTTCATTTTTTAGGATGCCAGCTAACTCTTCTCTCACTGCTTAGTAGGAGGGCTGCATAAAAAAATTTCAGTTTTCTAATTGTCCTAATATTATATTCAATAACCTTTGTATACTGTTTTGTCATGCAAAATCATTTGCATAAACTTGAATATGGGAAAGACATGCAAATAGTGTTTCAGTTGCAAAACAAGACAGATTCTGCTAATTTGCATGTGTTTCCCATATTCAAGTTTATGCAAATGAGTTTACATGAGAAAACAGTATAGAAAGGTTATTGAATATAATATTAGGACAATTAGAAAACTGAATTATAATTTTTTTTGCAGCCCTCCTAAGCAGTGAAAGAAGATTTAGCTGGGATCCCCCCAAAAAAACATAAATAAATAGGTTTTTGCCACCCTAATGATAATGATCTAGGTGCACAGGCTTACTGGCTCTCAGTCAGATGAGAGCTGGATTTAAATGTCTCATAGTGCACAAGGCTGCCATTGTAAGGTATGCTGACTGTACCTGTCTTATGGATAGGTTATTGGCATACAGGCTTTGTGTAATTGTCTGTTTATTATAGGTAATGAAATTGTGTTTGCAATATGTGCATATTACATTACAGATTTTTGCTATTATAATTCTTGAATTTGTGAACTAATGGCGATTCAAATATTGCCTATGCCGCTCATCACTACCCTTCAACAATTATTATTGGCACACAGTGCTCTAAAAATAAATAACTGCGCCCAGCGGGACACTAATAGTATAAACAATGTCCCCAAGAATAGTTCTGCTAAGCTGATACTATGCCAGGTTTCCCCCCACAGTAACAGTGCTCCCCAAAATCCCACCAATAGAAATAATTCTCTGCCAGAGCACACTTAGTAGTAATAATGCTCCCATAGTGCACATACTAGTAATCATGCTCCCCATAGTAAAGCTCACCATAATGCCCTGTTATAGTAATAATTCTCCTTATATTATGACAGTACAAGAAATACCCCCACTTAGTGCCCACAGTTGAGCTAATGTCCCCATAATGTCTGCCAGTATAAAATACCCTATATAGTGCCCCAGTAAATGCCCCCATAGTGCTCCTCTCTCTCTTCCACATAGTGCCCCCATAGTGCGACAGTATAAAATACCCCATCTTAGTGCCCACTGCACATGCCCCTATAGTGCTTATCTCCCCCATAATGTGCCAGTAAAAATGCTCCTTCTTAGTACCCCCCCCTTAATGTGCCAGTAAAAAATCCCCTTTCTTAGTGCTACCAGATACTCCCATAATGCGACAGTAAAAAATTCCTCTTCTTAGTGCCACCAGATGACCCCATAGTTATCTCTCCCCCATAGTGCCCCCATAATGTGCAAGTAAAAAATTCCCCTTCATAGTGCCACTAGATGTCCCTATAGTGATTTTCTGTCTAATAGTGCCCCTTATAATGTGCCAGTAAAAAATGCCTCTTTTGAGCCACCAAATGCCCCCAAATAATGCCTCTATAGTGCTACCAGATGCCCCATAGTGTCGCGCTCCCGTATAGTGCCTCCCATAATGTGCCAGTAAAAAATGCCCCCTTAGTGCAACCAAATGCCATAGTGCTCCCCATAATATGCCAATAAAAAATGCCCCGTTAGAGTGCCCAGATGCCCCCAAATAATGCCCCTATAATGCCACCAGATGACCCTTAATGCCCCCCAAAAATAGGTCAGTAAGAAATGCCTCCAATAGTGCCACCCCAAAATGGGCCAGCAACTAGTGCCTGCAGCCTATCAAAAGAACAGGGAAGGGAGACGCCTCTCCCACCCCTGACCCGCCGCAGCAAAGCCATCTTTATTGCTGTCCTAAGGACTGCGATACAGATGAATATGGAGATGAGTGCTTCCACAATGGAAACGCTCATCTCCTACATGTCCCCCCACCGCCGCCTGCAATTAGAAACAGGGCCGCGCCGCCTGTGGCGATCATAAAAAAATAAAAATAAATTTGTATGGTTCTAGGGGGGGCCCAGACCCATTTCTGTTGCACTGGTGCAAAGGCCTAACACTCTCTTTGCCTGCAGAAGCACCCTGTCCTTACACTAGGTAGAGCAGAATGGCGGCGCACCATGTGATCTAGCATTTATTCATACATGGTCACATGGTGCGCCGACCAATCACAGCCATGCCAATACTAGGAATGAATGTGATGGCTTCCAAGTGCCCACAGCTTAAACGCTTGTTGATTGGCTGCACTGCAGCCTTTCAACAAGTTTTATTAAAAGTACAAATAACGAACCTGGACATAGACTTTGACGCCAAAATCCGTGTTCGGGTTCGGTGCATGGACACCAAAATGTCCGGCACATAGAGAATGGAAGAGTCACAGAAAAGCATAGAAGTGGACATCCTTTGGCCAAATGCCAAACTGATGTCCGCTTCTTTGTGAACAATGCCCTGTGGAACTGGATTATGAATGCCACACAACTTTAGGCACATTTAATGGAGGTGAGAAGCACCCAAGTGTCACGTCAGACCATTTGCAACCGTTTAGATCAGCGTGGTCTGCATGCTAGATGACCTGCAAAGGTAACTGACCACATCACCAGGCATAGGCGTCATCACCTTCCTTGGAAATTTGACTCACGATGAGCATAAATGATGTCCACCAACGTATAGACTGGGAAACTGAAACTTGTATATCTCATAAGGGAAACAGGTTCTTGGCAATAACCAAAGACAATTACCTCTCTCAACTGGTTCAGGACCCGACTAGAGGGACGGCCATACTGGACTTAGTATTAACCAATAGGACTGACAGAACAACAGACGTGCAGGTTGGTGGACACCTGGGAAATAGTGACCATAAAGTAATAACCTTCCAATTATCATTCAAAAGAGCGTATCTACAGGGAGGAACAAAAATACCAAACTTTAGCCAACTAAGAGAGACCATAGGCCTAACTAACTGGGACAAAGTCTTCAAAAATAAAAATACAGCCACAGAATGGGATATCTTTAAAAACATCCTAAAATCTCATTGTGAGAGGTACATACCGTATGGGGATAAAAGGTTAAGAAACAAAAAGAAACCAATGTGGATAAATAGAACTGCAAAGAAAGCAATAAATGACAAAAAGAAAGCATATAAATCACTAAAACAGGAGGGTAGCAAGGAAGCACTGAAAAACTATAAGGAAAAAAATAGAACATGTAAAAAACAAATAGAGACCGAGAGATTAATTGCCAAAGAGAGTAGAATTAACCCTAAAATGTTCTTCAATTATATAAATGTTAAAAAGTATAAATCTGAAGGTGTCGGCCCTCTAAAGAGTAATGAGGGGGGAGTCGCAGAGAGCGACGAGGAGAAAGAAAAGCTGTTAAGTATTTTTTTCTCCAATGTATTCACTGAGGAAAATAAACTGTAAGATGACATGCAGAATGTAAAAATTAATTCCCTATTAAAAGTGTCCTGTCTGACACAGGAAGAAGTAAATCATCGGCCGGTAAGTTTAACATCTGTTGTGGGTAAACTGAAGGTTTTCTGAGAGATGCTATCTTAGAGCATCTCAACGGAAATAAGCAAATAACTCCATATCAGCATGGCTTTGTGAGGGATCGGTCATGCTAAACTAATTTAATCAGTTTCTATGAGGAGGTAGTTCTAGACTTGAGAGCGGCGAATCAATGGATGTTGTATATCTGGACTTCTCCAAAGCATTTGACACTGTACCACATAGATGGTTAATATATAAAATGAGAATGCTCGGACTGGAAGAAAATGTCTGTATGTGGGTAAGTAACTGGCTCAATGATAGAAAACAGAGGGTGGGTATTAACGGTACACACTCAGATTGGGTCACTGTCACTAGTAGGGTACCTCAGGGGTCAGTATTGGGCCCTATTCTCTTCAATATATTTATTAATGATCTTGTAGAAGGCTTGCATAGTAAAGTATACATTTTCGCAGATGACACTAAACTGTGTAAAGTAATTTATACTGAAGAGGACAGTATACTACTACAGAGGGATCGGAATAGATTGGAGGCTTGGGCAGATAAGTAGCAGATGAGGTTTAACATTGACAAATGTAAAGTTATGCACATGGGAAGGAATAATGCAAGTCACCCGTACATACTAAATTATAAAACCTGGTAACACTGACATGGAAAAGGATCTAGGAATTTTAATAAACAGCAAACTAAGCTGCAAAAACCAGTGTCAGGCAGCTGCTGCCAAGGCCAATAAGATAATGGGTTGCATCAGAAGGGGCATAGATGCCCGTGATAAGAACATAGTCCTACCACAAATCGCTAGTCAAACCACACATGGAGTACTGTGTACAGTTCTGGGCTCCTGTAAGCAAGGCAGACATAGCAGAGCTAGAGAAGGTCCAGAGGAGGGCAACTAAAGTAATAACTGGAATGGGGCAACTACAGTACCCTGAAAGATTATCAAAATTAGGGTTATTCACTTTAGAAAAAAGACGACTGAGGGGAGATCTAATTAATATGTATAAATATTTCAGGGGTCAGTACAGAGATCTATCCCATCATCTATTTATCCAAAGGACTGTGACTGTGACGAGGGGACATCCTCTGCGTCAGAAGGAAAGAAGGTTTGTACACAAACATAGAAAAGGATTCTTTACGGTAAGAGCAGTGAGACTATGGAACTCTCTGCCTGAGGAGGTGGTGATGGTGAGCAGGGCCGTCTTTAATATTGATTGGACCCTGGGCAAAAATTTACTTGGGCCCCTTGGATCCCGCCTTCCCACACCTTAGCAGGCAATCACGCCCTCCACCACAACACACACAAAATATCCACACATCTGGTAGAGTACAGTGAATGACTGTAAATACTTCCAGTTCTGAAGAATCCAGCAGCTCAGGATCAGTGCTCTGGGCAGCTGGGCTCAGGCTGGAAGTGGGCACCGCTCTGCAGGAAGGAGACCGGGGCTCGGCCACCCAAGCGTTACAGTGCACCCCAGCACCCCACAGTATGCATGTATAGCACCCTATAGTATATAGCAACCCACAGTATGCAGTATAGCACCCTATAGTATACAGCACCATACAGTATGCAGTATAGCACCCCACACTATACAGTACAGCAGCCCACAGTATACAGCACCCCACAGTGTACAACAGTATACAGTAGAGCAGTATAGCACCTCACCGTATACAGCACCCCAAACTATACACGATACAGCCCCCCACACTATACAGTACAGCAGTATAGCACTCCACACTATACATCACCCACAGTATACAGCCCCCACAGTATACAGTACAGCAGTATAGCACCCCACAATATACAGCACCCACAGTATACAGTATACAGGCCCCCACACTATACAGCCCCCCCCACACTATACAACCCCCCCAGTATACAGGCCCCACACAGTATACAGGCACCACACAGTATACATGCCCCACACAGTATACAGCCCTACACTATACAGGCCCCCCCACACTGTACAGGCCCCCCACACTATACAGGCCCCCCCACACTATACAGGCCCCCCACACTATACAGGCCCCCCACAGTATACAGCCCCCCCAGTATACAGGCCCCACATAGTATACAGGTCCCCCACACTATACAGGCCCCCCACACTATACAGGCCCCACACAGTATACAGGCCCCCACACTATACAGGCCCCCCCACACTATACAGGCCTCCCACAATATACAGCCCCCCCAGTATACAGGCCCCACACAGTATACAGGCCTCACACAGTATACAGGCCCCACACAGTATACAGGCCTCACACAGTATACAGGCCTCACACAGTATACAGGCCCCCCCACACAGTATACAGGCCCCACACAGTATACAGCACCCCACTATACAGTAGTTTACAGTATATTAGCATAACAGCCCCGAGTGTCACCTTTTTCTGATATAATCTTCACAAAAAAAAGCTCCACAGTTAAGGCAAACTTCACCTGCAACACTCCTGCTAGGACCTGTGATGACCTCATAGCCATGTGACCAGTAATATTGCTAGGGTACTGGTCACATGGTGATGATGTCATTAAGGTCCTAGATCACATTCACAGCTCTAACACAGTACGATGCCGGGACACTGACAGCATGACACTCGGGCAGTGGGTAGCAGGGCTCAAGAGGCAGCTGCCTTGGGCCCCCCAGGAGCAACTGGGCCCGGGGCAGCTGCCCCTTTTGCCCCTTGGTAAAGACGGCCCTGATGGTGAGTACAATAAAGGAATTCAAGAGGGGCTTGGATGTATTTCTGGGGCGTGATAATATTACAGGCTATAGCTACTAGAGAGGGGTCGTTGATCCAGGGAGTTATTCTGATTGCCTGATTGGAATCGGGAAGGAATTTTTTATTCCCCTAAAGTGGGGAAATTCTTTTTGGGGCTTCCTCTGGATCAACTTCCAGGTTAACAGGCCGAACTGGATGGACAAATGTCTTTTTTTGGCCTTATGTACTATGTTACTATGTTGTTGGAGACATGAAGGAGAGAGCTATGCATCAGCCACTGTTGTCACCAGATGAGCTTTTGGTGGTGTTACAGTATGGGCAGGTGTGTCTAGTCAATACAGAACTGCCTTTCACTTTGTGAATGGTACAGTGACAAGCCCATAGTACTTGAATAACATAATTAATCCAGTCATTGTGCCTCTGCATGAACAACACAGGCTTATTTCATCTTCATGGACGAAAATGCGCAGTTCATTGAGGTCGCATCATTAGGGCTACTGGACACTGGAGTACCTCAAATGGAGTTGCTTGCACTTTCTCCCCACCTGAATCCTATTGAAAACCTATGAGATCAGCTGAGTCTCCATGTAGAGGCTCATAATCAGGTGATTTTCCTATTTCATGACGTAAAGTCATGATTTTATTAAAGACACGGAGGCGAGTATTGCTATTCTCCTTCTTTACTCTGACCAATAGCAGCAAAGAACAAATAAAAATATTGAAACATGTCATCAGCCCCTCCCCATAGTCTCTCTATAACAGGCCACACCGCCTGCAAATCCTCCTCTTTCTTTGTAAATCCGAACCGAACAGTCCAACCGAACCGCCAACCAGGAACCGGAACAGCCTGGGAACAAAAGCGCCATCCATCCGGAAGCGAACAGGAACACCAGGAACGACCTTGAAGAAACTTCTGAAGCTGTCCACGTCACATGACCGGCTGGAACCGAACTGCCGACCCTCCGAACCAGGACGTAGAACAAAGGACACCACGGAACTGACCGATCTCAACCTGAAAAAAGGCGAAAACAGAGCCATGATAGAAGCAAATTGGTGCATGGTATGCACAGACAAATGGTTGCGACAAACCTACTCGGGAAAAAACTCATAGAGTTAAATCAATATGCAAATGACACACAATCAAATCATTCCAACTTGAAAACTCGCATAGGGAGGGAAAACATAGGGCGGGCAATACTCGCCTCCGTGTCTTTAATAAAATCATGACTTTACGTCATGAAATAGGAAAATCACCTGATTTTATTACAAGACCCGGAGGCTCATATTGCAAGTTCAAAGTTAAGACAAATTCTCAATAATTGACGAAAAAACGTGAGGACCTGGACGGAAGTAAAATTCCCTGAACGTGGACACGCTGGACCAGTCCGCCAGTTTCAAAATGTCCTCCAGTCTGGCGCCAGAAACCGCCAAAGAGGTAGCAGACGCCCCCCTAGCAGAATGCGCCGAAAAAACAGAAGTATCCACGCCCGCAAGCTCCATGATCCACTTCATCCACCTAGCCAGCGTGGGAGTGGTCACTGGGGCAAAAGGACGAATGGCCGAAAGGAAAAGATGCGGGAACTCACGTGACCGATGCGGAGAAGTGCGAGCCTCATACTCCCTGAGGCAGGCCACTGGGCAAAGTGAAGGTGAAGCCGGGAAAGCAGGATAAACCACCGAACGGATGTGGGTCTTAGTCCTCCTCGAGATGTCAAAAGAGACCCCCTCCGGGGTGTACGAGCGTGCATCATAGTCCAAAGCCCGGACGTCTGAAACCCGCTTGCAGGAGATCAGGCAAAAGAGAGTGACGAGCTTCGCCGACAGCTGCCGAAGGGAAAGGTCCGTATTCTGAGGCCAAGAAGACAAAAAAAGAAAGGACACAAAACACATCCCACGTGGCAGAAAATCTAGGTCTAGGAGGACGAGACATCCGAGAACCGCGCAGGAGGCGACACACTAAAGGATGTTGTCCCGCAGGGGTACCATCAAAACCTTGGTGAGAGGCAGAAATAGCCGATCTGAACAGGCTGATTGTGCGGTAAGCCTTGCCCTGGTCAAACAAAGAAGAAAGGAAATGCAAGATCTCCGTCACAGGTGCCGATACGGGATCCAAGTCCCTAGCCACGCACCAGCGAGCCCAAGATCCCCAGGCCGATCTGTAAGATCTTCTGGTGCCAGGGGCCCACGCATTTTCCAAGAGGACTCTAGCTGTTCCCGAAACTCCTGGGACCTCCCAGGGTCCCCTGAAATCCGACATGCCAGTAGGCGCAGGGATCCGTCTAGGAGAAGAGGATGTGGTTGGTGATTCGGACCTCGGAGGAGAGACTGAGACGTCGGGAGCAGGTACGGGATCTCTATCATCATCTCCAGAAGGTGCGGAAACCACGACTGGGAGTTCCAAAAAGGGACCAGCAGCACCAGATCCGCCGAATAACGTCGCGCCTGAATCAGGGTCCTCGGGATCAGCTGAAATGGAGGAAACGCGTAAAGCAGATCTCTGGACCAATCCTGCAGAAATGCGTCCACCGCTTCGGCTTCCGGGTCCGGGCGCCAACTGTAAAAACGTCGTAGCTGCGAGTTGAGACGGGAAGCAAACAGGTCGATGCAGCAAGGACCCCAAATTGACATTAAGGAACGGAACACCGCGGGATCCAACTGCCAGCCCCTGGAATCGGAAAGATACCGAGAGCTCCAATCCGCATGAATGTTCTGGACGCCAGGGAGATATTCCGCCAAAACAACCAACTCCTTGTCTAGACAGTAGTCCCAGAAATCCTTCGCCAGACGAGACAAGATGGTGGAGCGGGTTCCGCCCATGCCATTGATGTACCGCACCGCTGACACGTTGTCCATGCGAAGTTGGATGCAGGATCTGGCCGTGCCTTTCGTGAAACTCTTGATTGCAAATGATCCAGCCAACAGTTCCAGCGCATTGATGTGGAATCCCGCCTCGGCCTCTGACCAACCGCCTCCGGTCGTGATCCCCTCGCAGTGAGCTCCCCAGCCCGACAGGCTGGCATCCGAATCTACCACGAAATCCGGACGATGGCCGAAGATCGCCTTGCCGTTCCACGCACGCAGATTTTGGATCCACCAGGATAGTTCCTCCTTGGTCTCCTCGTCCAGCGAGATCCAATCCGCATAGGAAGCCCCCGCCCGAAGGTGGGAGATCTTCAGGCGCTGTAGAGCCCGGTAGTGAAGCGGGGCTGGGAAAAGCGCCTGGATAGACGAGGCCAGCAGCCCTATGATCCGGGCTAGATGGCGTAGAGGGATCTGGGAAGACGACCGAGCTTTGCACAACTCCTTCCGTATGGACCGAACCTTGGCCGGAGGTAGGCTGAGCGTCCCTGCCGTGGCATCCACCAGAAACCCCAAGAACTCCATAACGTGAGACGGGGTGAGGCAAGACTTCTCCTGATTGAGGAGGAAACCCAGATCTGACAGAAGATCCATGGTCCAGTGAAGATGATCCAGTAACACTATCCGATTCTGGGCCATGATCAGAATGTCGTCCAGATATATGATGAGACGAACTCCACGACTGCGCAGCCACGCCTTAGCCGGACGCATCAGCTTGGTGAAACACCAGGGAGCTGAAGAGAGGCCGAACGGGAGGCACGTGAATCGCCAAATCCTGTCCTGCCAAGAGAAACAGAGAAGGTTCCTGGACGCGTCCTCTACTGGGACAGTAAGATAAGCGTCCTTCAAGTCCAGCTTGACCATCCAATCGCCCATCTGAAGGAGGTCCCGAAGGAGATGGATGCCCTCCATCTTGAAATGGCGGTATCTGACGAACGCGTTGAGGGCGCGTAAATTGATAACAGGCCGAAGTTGGCCCCCTTTTTTGCCACTAGAAAAATATTGCTGATTATCAGGCCAGGGGACATCGGAGCCGGTTCTATGGCTCCTTTGCGGACCAGGTCCGACAGTTCTGAGTCGACCAGCATGCGGTTCTCCGCTGAGAGTATCGCCGGGTGCGGGAGTGGGAGGGATAGTGGAGAGGACGTCAGCTCGATATGGAAACCCCTGACCGTGGACAGGACCCAACGGTCCGAGGTGATGTGGGACCAAGCTGGGGAAAAAAGACGTAGTCTGCCCCCTACACAAGCCTTTAAAGAATTGAAATGAGTTGGTAGACTCACCGTAGGGACGTCTAGAAGACGGATTTCCTCGATATCCTCTTGGACGCCAGGAGCTTCCTCGTGAAGGGAAGAACGAAGACTGGTCTCGTCTGTGCTCCTGGAATGAAGACCTCTGGGAGTAGGAGCCTCGGCCCGAACCACGGGACTGAAATTGGGCACGGCCGGACAGGCGGCCCCTGAAGCTGCCGGCCCTGGTAGAGACCCTACCGTGAAAAACTCGCTTCATGGAGGACTGGGCCTTGTCTAAGGCCGTGAAAGCCCCCACAAACCTCCCGAGGTCCTTAATGAACGGTTCTCCAAATAAAAGGCCCTGGGCCTCCTTTCCAGCCTCCGTCAGAGCTAGGTTTGACAGCTTTGGCTCAATTTTGAAGAGGATGGCCTTTCGCCTCTCTATAGCCAAGGACGTATTCACCTTCCCTGTTATGCAAATGGCCCTCTGTACCCATTCGCGCAATTCCAGCGGGTCAACTTGCTTGTCCTCAGCTTTAGCTGTCTCTGCCAGGTCGAAAAGCTTAGCTAGCGGGCCAAATATGTCCAGGAGTTTATCCTGGCAGGATCGTAGCGCCGACTCCAGACCCCTACGCGGGTTCCAACCAGATTTGGCGAGGAACTGCGTCATTTTGGGGTCGACCGCTGGAGTCTCGCACACCCTGTTAGGGATGACGGGTCTGGGGCACTCCGCCCTCAGCTTATTGCGAGCCTCTTTGGAAAGAGGACATCGCACTCTAGCCTCCAAATATTTGGAGACGTGCTCCAATGGTAACCACTCAGCCGAGCGGGGGTGGTGGAGCGAATCTGGGTCGAACAAAGGTTCTCCAGAGGGATCCGTCAAAGGTGCAGGCATACCGGCTGCAGCAGACAATAGGGAGCTACACCCAGGTAGGGGGTTGTCCTCCATGACCCCTGATGGGTCCTCCTCTGCCTCCTCAAAGGCGTCATCTAAAGCCTCCTCCTCGGATCCGATATCAGAGTCGGAATCCATCTCCTGCAGTGCTCTAGCACTTTTCCAGTTGCGCGTGCGTTCTGCCCGACGCGTACGGGCTCTCTTGCGCGGACCAGGCGCGCCAACATTGGTGGGAACATCATCACCTTTCTGAATTCTTTTTCTGGAGGCAGACGGCCCTGGCCCGGTGGGTGAGGACACCATGACGGGCTGCGGGGACTGAGAGGCAGTCGGATGGGCAGCTAGGGCCTGAGCGATAGTCTGGGAAATGACCGAGGTCATTGAACCCATGGCTGCAGCAATGGCGCTGGACAGCGACGCTTGAAAATCAATGGGCTGATCCCCAGGGATCGGGATATGGCCATCCTCCCCCGAAGGGGTTAATTCCACCAGAGGGACGTCCTCTGCTGCAGGGCCCTGGCCAGTATGCACATTCTTAGGCATGATGGCCTGTGCAAGTGTGTACTGATAATGGTACTGCTTAGTATAATATAATAGGCGATCTAGCCAGTTATGGTATGAGGAAAGACAGGGTTAAAAAACCCAGTCTCAACCACACAGGAAGAAAAACGCTGACAATGGCCGCCCACTAGAACAAGCGGCAGCCACAGGAGCGTCTGGGGAGAAGGAAACTGGATGGGGATTTGCCCCAGGCCAGTAACAAGAGAAACGCTGCGAAAAGAAAAACCTAACCGGACACCCAGGGACGGACCGAGGCAGCCGAGCTCCAGGCCGAGAAGACGCACAAAGCGGAAGCGGAAGTGCCCGAGATCTCGCAAGATCTCGGGCGCGCCTGCCGGGAGGGAAGAGAGCGCAGCCGCGGCCGCACTGAGGTAAGCGGCGGCGGGAAAAGAGCCGCCCGATTAGGAGGGGGGAACAGAAGAGGGCACAGTGAGGGAGAAACCAGAGGGAGAAACAAGATGTCCGTCCTGGGAACCGAACCACCAATAGGGGACCCCAAAAGAGACCATAAGATAGGGGAAAAAGTATAAATTTAACAGGCACAGTAAAAATATCACCTATATGCACCCCCAAATAGCCCCACAAGGGGGAAAAAAATCAAGACAAATTTCCCAAAGCATATAAAATCATCAGTAAGTCATAATGAGAAAACAGTAACAAAGCACTACTTATCTCTGCGGTCAGCAGCAAAGAAAGAGGAGGATTTGCAGGCGGTGTGGCCTGTTATAGAGAGACTATGGGGAGGGGCTGATGACATGTTTCAATATTTTTATTTTTTCTTTGCTGCTATTGGTCAGAGTATAGAAGGAGAATAGCAATATGAGCCTCCGGGTCTTGTAATAAAATCTCTGTACTCTAGAACCTCAATGCCCGTCCAGAAGAGTGCAATGCCATTCCTCAGCAAACAATAAGTCAACTTGAACTTGAATGTGTACAGGGAATTCTGCTCGGTGTCACATTACAGTCTACTCTCTGTTATACAATTAAAACAAATTTATTTTGGCGCATCTACTGTATTCACCACTGCCATCCTATGCACCACAATTATTAAGAGGCACACACCTTTGGATAATGGTGGCGCATCTCTGCAGGTATGTGTTTGAGAACTTCAATATACGCATGCAAGGGAGCATACTTAGACTTCAGTTATAATTAGTGATGAGCGGCAGGGGTCATATTCGAATTCGCGATATTTCGCGAATATTTTTTAGAAATGCGAAAATTCTCGATTTTTTTTACTTGAAAAATTGGCAAGGTAATGATTGTGTAATATGCAAATTTTCATAATTCGAATTTTCGGGTTCGAATTTTTATAGCAAATTTTTCAACTTACAACTATTAGACAAAGAAGATTATAGCACTATATTAGCTAAATTGCTCTATATTCGATTTTTTTTTCGAATATTCGCTATATTGCTATAACAGTTTTTTCAAATATTCGTAATATTCTAAAACAAGAATATATAGCAATATAGCGAATATTCGAAAAAAACGAATATAGAGCAATTTAGCTAATATAGCGCTATAATCTTTTTTTTATAGTTGTAATTTTTTTCCAATCTGAACGTTTGAGAAAAAAATTACAACTATTAGACAAAGAAGATTATAGCACTATATTAGCTAAATTGCTCTATATTAGTTTTTTTTTTCAAAATTCGCTATATTGCTATAACTTAGTTTTTTCGAATATTCGTAATAATCTAAAACAAGAATATATAGCAATACAGCGAATATTCGAAAAAACGAATATAGAGCAAAATTCGCAATCACTACTACTCCTAAAGTCAAGTATATTGCAGCCTTCTTATTGGCCCACAAGCTAGAAGCAGGGAGGGATCATGTGTACTGATTACAAAAAAAAAAATTGAATAAAAAAAAAAGGGAAAAAAACATTTTGAATATTCAAAATTACGAATATATAATACTATATTCGAAATATTCGCGAATTTTCGAAGTACCTATATTCGCGATAAAATTTTTAAATTTTGAAATTCGAATATTCGTGATCAACACTAGTTATAATCTACTTCAGTTTCCTGGCATAGATCAAAATAAATATGCTGAGTGACCTTCTAGATGCCTAGACCCACAGGGCCCAGTATCCACCCCGCTTATTGTAACTGATCGCCTGCCAACCCGACTGGGTGCCTCCACCAATTGATGCTTCCTAGTGCTCACCGAGTACCTCCAAGCACTTCACCACACACCATCAGCACTGTAGTCCCCACTTCCAGCGTTACAGCTTGGCTGGGGTCTCATTGTCCTCCACTCTCCCCCCTGGCCCCAAGACCAGGATTCATCTTCCAGTGGGTAGAACCGTGTTGTAATCCCAGGGGAGTATAATACCTATGGCAATCCCCAGAGTAAATAAAGCTGTTACCCCCACATATGAGATGAGACTCTATTTTGAGGGTGAAACAAATAAAGAACTCTTTATTGAAGACCAACTCAGAATATATACAGTTCAAGAAGTCTAACAACATAACTCAATCAAACATGAACAGCATGCAAACAGACATCCCCTCCCCAGTGTCTTAAAGAAAGAAGAGTGTATCATAGGATGAGCTACTCCTCTATACCGGAGTCGGTTACTCCTAGAGTCAGCTATCTTAATCCCATTACTAACACAATAGAACAAAGGGACAAATAAACTAACACATGCATTGGGAGTCTCAGTGCAGAGTTATCCCTTTTTGTGTTGCAGGATTCACACCCTGCACCTTTAATGGGCAATAGGAAAGATGTGGCCTGTAACTTCACTCATAAATCTGGGTTAATAGTTCCTTGTAACCCCAAGAGGTCTGAGTGGGTCTCCATAGTTCTGGGTCCATAGTTCATAGGAAGGAGGCTAACCCTCAGGCTTCTCCAGCAGCTCCAGTGATGCTTCAGTCCGTCACACTTATGACAACGAAAAAAATTAACAGAGTAGCAAAGCCAGCATGAAGCACAGAACACTCAAAAACCTCACATGAATTACAAACAGCTCCAGTCCCATGCAGTAACAAAACCTAAATAGCATCAGGAGAAGTTCCACCCTCCACACACGTTTCTTGTTCCTTGCTTTATGCTGGCTTTTATACCCTCTGTTTTTTACTTCTTTACCCAGGCATGTACTTTTTGATACACATTATAGGCATTTACCGGTATTCTAAACTCTGCCTACCAAAATTCCCTCTAAGTTTTTTTCTCTCTGTTTAGATACAGAAAATATACAGGAAATATATTTTATTGGAATTTGATTTAATACTAATACTAATAAAGATACATATTTTCAGGGAGATTGCTAGGGTCTCAAAAGATCCGTGGCTCAAGCCCCAATCCATATGGCCCAAAGTCACCCCCTTGCGCACTCTAGCACTAACAACATTTACAAATAAAATTGATGGAACTCAGAGCAAAATGTCTTCAAATATATTATCTATGTTTATTATGTTTTTTTTTTTTTTTAACTCTCACCGAAAACTCCTCAGCGTGCTTGCAGTGCTCCTTCCAATAAGCCTAAAACACCACTCTGATGTCGGCTGTATCACAACCAAAATATCCTTCTCCTTTCAATGTAACTTGTCCTCTTCAGATGCACAGCATCTTCAGGCCTATGTTCACACTAGTAGTGTTCCAAAAAATACCTGAATGAGCAATGGCAATTGGTAGGATCCAGATACACTTTTAAATCTTCATTTATTTTTATACTCACAAGATTAAAACTTGTATAAAACAATCTGTGTAGTTCACCTAGCAAATTTTGAACGGATATAAAACCGCAGCATGCTATGGTATTATCTCCATCGTGAAAATGCAAAAAGACTGAACTGAAGACATCCTGATCGGATTCCTCTCCATTCAGAATGCATTAGGATAAAACTGATCAGTTCTTTTCCGGTATAGAGCCCCTAGGACGGATCTCAATGCCGGAAAAGAATAACACTAGTGTGAAGGTACCCTAAATGGTAGGTGCCCTCTGTCCCATCTAGGCCTAAAAGTATGTAATGATAATACCAATACCCAAAATTTCTGATGCGTTTCCATCAACATAGAACAATGGTTACTGATTAACCATTGTTCTATGTTGGGAAAACGCATTGAGATTTAGGGTATTGGTATTATCATTACATGTGAGGGCATATAGGGGTACTTTGAGCCCTTGGTATGGGGACAGAGGGTACCTACCATTAAGGTGTTCCTCTGGGCTGAGCCTGAAAATATGGATTAGTCAGGGATAGATTCCCCCGATACCTGCACCCTGGTCAATTATTATTTCCCCTGCCCCCTCTTTAATTTGCGCATCTATCAGCAGCAATATTTTGGGGTATTTAACATCAGCTCTGTGTGGGCTTTTTTTATATTAATAATCTATTAAAAGTTATGCTTTAATGGTATGCTTTCTATGAATTAATTATTGGAATAATTGTTTTAACATCTTAAACTGAGCCTTGAATGTGAAAGTTTACGAAAAAGGTAAAGTTAATTAGCACATTATTGATCCTAAATTGCCTGAGAGAATGGCACTGAGGTTCAGATGCTCTCATAATAGCATCAGCCACAAATGCTCAAATGATAGCAATAACCCAAAAATAACCCATATACCAGTGACAGCCACAGACACCCCATAACAGTAACATTTGACAGATGCTTCCATAACATAGATAACCCACATATGAGCCCACAGATGACCCTCATAAGAGTGACAACCACAGATATAAATCCTTCTCATGAGCATATTTTTAGTTAAACGTACTTATTATCCTTTTTCACATTTTTACAATTTCAAATTTCCCAACAAAAAAGTTTAATAGTTGATGTTTATGGTATTTTTCCATTTCTTTTAGCCCTACTGTTTGCTAGAGGGGCTATTGCTGGAGAAAGAATATTTGTTACAAGTGGGAAACAGCTAACATATAATGAGTCAAAAGCAATATGCCTGAAAGCTGGTGGTCAGTTAGCCACACCAAGAAATTCAGAAGAGAATAATGCTATTTTAAATATTGCACAGAATTACAACATGTTTCCATTCCTGGGAATCACTGACATTCAAACAGAAGGTACTTTTCGATACTCAGATGGAAAATCAATTACTTATTCAAATTGGAATATTAGAGAACCTAATCAAGCAGGAGAAGAAGACTGTGTTGAAATGCAACTAAATGGGAAGTGGAATGACAAACAGTGTCAGGAAAAGAGACTGAATGTATGTGAATTTTAACAGCAACATGAATGTTGGGATAATAGAAATTCTGTAATCATTCTTTTTCTTTAATTGAGCAAATAATTTACCTATTAAAAGTGCATTTAGTCCAATACCATTAATATGACATAGTAAAGAGCAATAAACATTTGGTTAAGTGTGATGATGATATAAACTGGTTGATGACATAAGCATGATTTTCATGACTTAGCAGACCGAAGGCATTGTGACAAGTATATGGTATGTGATCAAGAGTGGAAAATTGGCTGCAATACATGGTCAAAATTGTGCTCTAACTGAAAAGATTAGAGATTCTTCTGATCTCTGACAGTTTATCCACTGTACAGTATATCACAATCAATGCTGATAGCCTGGTTATCCTGAGGCCTGAGATTTTGCCTAGTGGATTCATTTGTGAGGTTCTAGACTGAATCAGTTTATTTCTGAAAATAGTTAGTGTGAATGTGCAACGGGCCACCCCATGGGGCCCTAAAGGAAAATGCCCCATGTACCCAGGTGCAAGAATGGTCGAGTGGTATGGGGTGGCCTAAATGTCCCTTTATATGTGTAATGGTGCTTCTACCTGGATACCGCTGGACCCCAGGCATTGGCCCCTAAGCAGACAAATAGGGGGGAATAATTTAGGAATTTGAAGAAATAATTGAGTCCAGACCTTGTGATGAAGTTGAATAGCATCTTTACTTTGATAAACGGTTCTCCAAAACAGATTTCAGGCTTTATATTGGTTCCAGCAGGCTTTAGCATTAAACTCTGGCAGGCAAACTCAACTCTGCTACATGTGTTGTTCTCTGGCTCTGATATGCTGACAGGCTGGCTGTATAACTCAGCTTATTCTTTATGCTGCAACTTCTCTCTATGTCGTCTGTCTCTTAATTAGGCCAGGGAAATCTATTCCTGGCTCCTGAGGCTCCAAACTGTGGCCTCCATATCCAGCAGAGCTGAAGGTGCTCTGGCTGGCTTGGCTTGGCCTGGGCACATCCAGCAGAGATGTGTCCAGCACTTACTTCCTTCCCCTTGCAGGGGGGAAACTAGACTGCTCCTAGAAACTAGTCCCCACCCTTCCTGCATAAAGTGGGACTTGCCCACTCCTCCACAGAGGGTGGTGTTAGAATGGAATGGAAAGCTCCATTCTACCTAACTGTAGCTCTGCCATATTTGTTGCCACCTTCTGGTGAACCAGGCACATTACACTTGAACATAGCAGTTACATAGAAAAAGGAATGCACAGTGTTTGGACCTGGAATAAATACACATGATGACATGAGGTTAACCAGTATAGACAGTAGTGAGGTGCAGAAGCGGTAATGCCACTCTGGGGCATTACAAATGGGGCCCTTGTTAGAAAGGAACAGGGAACTAAAGAGTGAGACCTCAGAGTAAAAGGGCTATAGAGGAAAAGGCCTGGGATAGAGCAACACCAACTTTGTTTTCAGTAGATGGTGAATTGAGAGTGGTGGCCTGTGTGAAATAACTTGGTCCGGTGCATGGCTCCTGTGGAGTGAACACAAACCTAAAATGATGGTAATACAATTGTTCAGTTATATTTTGTTAATTTATGCAACATTAACAGCTTCTCCAGGATTTAACAAATGATGATCTATCGCTAGGAGAGGTCATCAATATCAGTTCACCAGGGGTCTCACACCTGGCACCTCCATAGTTCCATAGGTCAGCTTTGCAATGGACAGAACTGGTTACTGCAGCACTGCTTCATTCACGTGTCATCTTCTGTGTTGCATTAAAGGGTTTCTACCATCAGATTTTGCCATATGTAGCTGACTGACACTAGCGATGTGTTAGTGTCAGCAGTACATGACATTCTTCTTTGTTCACTTCT
>NW_025334322.1:0-57666 GCF_014858855.1 Bufo gargarizans
CAGCCGTGTCTCATGCAGCCCGTCCCTACGATAGAGCCTGTACAGAGAAGTCGGCCCAGTGCTCCAGGAACCCAAACCCCTCCTTCCTGCACCAGTTCTGGAGCCACTTGTTCCCCTCCCTAATCTCCCGCTGCCTCTCTTGTGTGGCTCGTGGTACTGGTCGTATTTCGGAAAACATTACCTTTGAGGTCCTTGTCCTGAGCTTGTGACCAAAATCCCTAAAATCATTTTTAAGGACTCTCCACCTGCCTCTAACTTTGTCATTGGTTCCGATATGGACCATGACCGCTGGGTCTTCTCCACCCCCTCCCAGTAATCCGTAACCCCGATCTGCGATGTGTCGAATTCTAGCGCCAGGAAGACGGCGCACTGTTCGGCGATCACTAGTCTTTGTGACAGATCGCCCTATCTGTTCCCATAATAATGGAGTCGCCCACTACCAGCACCCGTCTGCCCTGCTCTCCTGGGCCCCTGCTTACCGGAGCTGACATCCCCCTGACTGGCAGAGGAAGTGTCTGGCTGCAGCAGCGCCGTCCCTGAACCTACAACCCACTGACTGGCAGAGGAAGGGTCCGGCTGCAGCAGTGCCGCCCCGGACTGACAACCCACTGACTGGCAGAGGAAGTGTCTGGCTGCAGCAGTGCCGTCCCGGACTGACAACCCCCTGACCGGCAGAGGAAGTGTCTGGCTGCAGCAGTGCCGTCCCTGGTCAGACAACCCCCTGACTGGCAGAGGAAGTGTCTGGCTGCAACAGTGCCGCCCCTGGACTGACAACCCACTGACTGGCAGAGGAAGTGTCTGGCTGCAGCAGTGCCGTCCCTGGACTGACAACCCACTGACTGGCAGAGGAAGGGTCCGGCTGCAGCAGTGCCGTCCCTGGACTGACAACCCACTGACTGGCAGAGGAAGTGTCTGGCTGTAGCAGTGCCGCCCCTGGACTGACAACCCACTGACTGGCAGAGGAAGTGTCTGGCTGTAGCAGTGCCGCCCCTGGACTGACAACCCCCTGACTGGCAGAGGAAGGGTCCGGCTGCAGCAGTGCCGCCCCTGGACTGACAACCCACTGACTGGCAGAGGAAGTGTCCGACTGCAGCAGTGCCGCCCCTGGATTGACAACCCACTGACTGGCAGAGGAAGGGTCTGGCTGCGGCAGTGCCACCCCTCGACTGACAACACACTGACTGGCAGAGGAAGGGTCCGGCTGCGGCAGTGCCGCCCCTGGACTGACAACCCACTGACTGGCAGAGGAAGTGTCTGGCTGCAGCAGTGTCGCCCCTGGACTGACAACCCACTGACTGGCACAGGAAGGGTCCGGCTGCAGCAGTGCCGTCCCTGGACTGACAACCCCCTGACTGGCAGAGGAAGGGTCCGGCTGCAGCAGTGCCGCCCCTGGACTGACAACCCACTGACTGGCAGAGGAAGTGTCCGACTGCAGCAGTGCCGCCCCTGGACTGACAACCCACTGACTGGCAGAGGAAGGGTCCGGCTGCGGCAGTGCCGTCCCTGGACTGACAACCCACTGACTGGCAGAGGAAGTGTCTGGCTGCAGCAGTGCCACCCCTCGACTGACAACGCACTGACTGGCAGAGGAAGGGTCTGGCTGCAGCAGTGCCGTCCCTGGACTGACAACCCACTGATTGGCAGAGGAAGTGTCCGACTGCAGCAGTGCCGTCCCTGGACTGACAACCCCCTGACTGGCAGAGGAAGTGTCCGACTGCAGCAGTGCCACCCCTGGACATACAACCCACTGACTGGCAGAGGAAGGGTCCGGCTGCAGCAGTGCCGTCCCTGGACTGACAACCCACTGACTGGCAGAGGAAGGGTCCGGCTGCAGCAGTGCCATGCCTGGACTGACATCTCCCTGACTGGCAGAGGAAGTGTCTGGCTGCAGCAGTGCCGTCCCTGGACTGACAACCCCCTGACTGGCAGAGGAAGGGTCCGGCTGCAGCAGTGCCGTCCCTGGACTGACAACCCACTGACTGGCAGAGGAAGTGTCTGGCTGCAGCAGTGCCGCCCCTGGACTGACAACCCACTGACTGGCAGAGGAAGGGTCCGGCTGCAGCAGTGCCATGCCTGGACTGACATCTCCCTGACTGGCAGAGGAAGTGTCTGGCTGCAGCAGTGCCGTCCCTGGACTGACATCTCCCTGACTGGCAGAGGAAGGGTCCGGCTGCAGCAGTGCCGTCCCTGGACTGACAACCCACTGACTGGCAGAGGAAGTGTCTGGCTGCAGCAGTGCCGCCCCTGGACTGACAACCCACTGACTGGCAGAGGAAGGGTCTGGCTGCAGCAGTGCCATCCCTGGACTGACAACCCCCTGACTGGCAGAGGAAGGGTCCGGCTGCAGCAGTGCCGTCCCTGGACTGACAACCCACTAACTGGCAGAGGAAGGGTCCGGCTGCAGCAGTGCCGCCCCTGGACTGACAACCCACTGACTGGCAGAGGAAGGGTCCGACTGCAGCAGTGCCGCCCCTGGACTGACAACCCACTGACTGGCAGAGGAAGGGTCTGGCTGCAGCAGTGCCACCCCTCGACTGACAACGCACTGACTGGCAGAGGAAGTGTCTGGCTGCAGCAGTGCCGCCCCTGGACTGACAACCCACTGACTGGCAGAGGAAGGGTCCGGCTGTGGCAGTGCCGTCCCTGGACTGACAACCCACTGACTGGCAGAGGAAGTGTCTGGCTGCGGCAGTGCCGCCCCTGGACTGACAACCCACTCACTGGCAGAGGAAGTGTCTGGCTGCGGCAGTGCCGCCCCTGGACTGACAACCCACTGACTGGCAGAGGAAGGGTCTGGCTGCAGCAGTGCCACCCCTGGACTGACAACCCACTGACTGGCAGAGGAAGGGTCTGGCTGCAGCAGTGCCACCCCTCGACTGACAACGCACTGACTGGCAGAGGAAGTGTCTGGCTGCAGCAGTGCCGCCCCTGGACTGACAACCCACTGACTGGCAGAGGAAGGGTCCGGCTGCGGCAGTGCCGTCCCTGGACTGACAACCCACTGACTGGCAGAGGAAGTGTCTGGCTGCGGCAGTGCCGTCCCTGGACTGACAACCCACTGACTGGCAGAGGAAGTGTCTGGCTGCGGCAGTGCCGCCCCTGGACTGACAACCCACTGACTGGCAGAGGAAGGGTCTGGCTGCAGCAGTGCCACCCCTGGACTGACAACCCCCTGACCGGCAGAGGAAGTGTCTGGCTGCAGCAGTGCCGTCCCTGGACAGACAACCCCCTGACTGGTAGAGGAAGGGTCTGGCTGCAGCAGTGCCACCCCTCGACTGACAACGCACTGACTGGCAGAGGAAGGGTCCGGCTGCGGCAGTGTCGCCCTCTGGACTCACATCCCCTCATCTGATAACCGTGCAAACTTGTTGGGGTGTGTCAGATCACAGTCACCAGATCTCATACGGAAGACATATGGATGCATTTCCGTATGTATTCCGTTTTTTGCAGACCCATTGACTTGAATGGAGCCATGGAACGTGATTTGCGGGCAATAAGGGTCCATTCAGACATCTGTGTGTGTTTTGCGGATCCACGGATCTGCAGATCTGCAAAACACAAACAGCGACAATGTGCGTTCCACATTTTGCGGACCGCACATCGCCGGCACTAAGAGAATATTCCTATTCTTGTCCGTTATTGCGGACAAGAATAGGACATGTTCTAGTTTTTTCAGGATCGGAATTGTGGACCTGGAAGTGCAGGTCCGCAATTCCGGATCAGGGCTGCACGTCGTGCGGCCCCATAGAAATGGATTGGTCCGCGCTTCCGTTCCGCAAAATGTGGAATGGAATTGCAGATGTGTGAATGGAGCCTAATAGGACATGTTCTATCTTTCAACAGAACAGAAAAACGGAAATACAGAAACGGAATGCATTCAGAGTACATTCAGGTTTTTTTGCGGAACCATTGAAATGAATGGTACCGTATACGGAACGCAAAAAACAGGCCGCAAAACGGAAAAAAACGGTAGTGTGAAAGAGGCCTAAAAAAGAAATAAACTAAGCACAAAATCGACCAGTAAAAAAAAAAAAGGTACTTGGTGCTCAGGGCTGCAGAACGCATGTAAGCGGATGTTGGGCGCGTCCGCGCAGACGCTGCAGTATAAAACTTTACTGCAGATACAATAAAAGAACACAAGCTAAAAATTAACTTCTATATATGGTTCTAACTATTACTTCTACATATATGGTTCTAACTATTACTTCTTGGAAAAAAACAAAATGAAAAAACGGAAATCACAAACGCTGATGTGTACTCAGCCTTAATAATATACATGTCTCTAGTACATACTACATGTCATCAGTACATACTACATGTCTCTAGTACATACATGTCATCAGTACATACTACATGTCTCTAGTACATACATGTCATCAGTACATACCACATGTCTCTAGTACATACCACATGTCTCTAGTACATACTACATGTCTCTAGTACATACTACATGTCATCAGTACATACTACATGTCTCTAGTACATACTACTTGTCATCAGTACACACTACATGTCTCTAGTACATACTACATGTCATCAGTACATACTACATGTCATCAGTACATACCACATGTCTCTAGTACATACCACATGTCTCTAGTACATACCACATGTCTCTAGTACATACTACATGTCTCTAGTACATACTACATGTCATCAGTACATACTACATGTCTCTGGTACATACTACATGTCATCAGTACACACTACATGTCTCTAGCACATACTACATGTCATCAGTACATACTACATGTCATCAGTACATACTACATGTCATCAGTACATACTACATGTCTCTAATACATACTACATGTCTCTAGTACATACATGTCATCAGTACATACCACATGTCTCGAGTACATACTACATGTCATCAGTACATACCACATGTCTCTAGTACATACTACATGTCATCAGTACATACTACATGTCTCTAGTACATACCACATGTCACCAGTACATACTACATGTAATCAGTACATAGTACATGTCATCAGTACATACTACATGTCTCTAGTACATACTACATGTCATCAGTACATACTACATGTTTCTAGTGCATACTACATGTCATCAGTACATACTACATGTTTCTAGTGCATTCTACATGTCATCAGTACATACCACATGTCTCTAGTACATACTACATGTCATCAGTACATACCACATGTCTCTAGTACATACTACATGTCATCAGTACATACTACATGTCTCTAGTACATACTACATGTCATCAGTACATACCACATGTCATCAGTGCATACCACATGTCATCAGTACATACCACATGTCATCAGTACATACTACATGTCTCTAGTACATACTACATGTCATCAGTACATACTACATGTCATCAGTACATGCTACAAGTCTCTAGTACATACTACATGTCATCAGTACATGCTACATGTCTCTAGCACATACTACATGTCATCAGTACATGCTACATGTCATCAGTACATGCTACATGTCTCTAGTACATACTACATGTCATCAGTACATACCACATGTCATCAGTACATACCACATGTCATCAGTACATACTACATGTCTCTAGTACATACTACATGTCATCAGTACATACTACATGTCATCAGTACATGCTACAAGTCTCTAGTACATACTACATGTCATCAGTACATGCTACATGTCTCTAGTACATACTACATGTCATCAGTACATGCTACATGTCTTTAGCACATACTACATGTCATCAGTACATACTACATGTCATCAGTACATACTACATGTCATCAGTACACACTACATGTCTCTAGTACATACTACATGTCATCAGTACACACTACATGTCTCTAGTACACACTACATGTCTCTAGTACATACTACATGTCTCTAGTACATACTACATGTCTCTAGTACATACTACATGTCACCAGTACATACTACATGTCTCTAGTACATACTACATGTCTCTAGTACATACTACATGTCATCAGTACATACCACATGTCACTAGTACACAGTACATGCCACAAGCAAGAAAGAAACAGAAAGTGCAAGTGCAGACCTCAACACCTCAAAGTCCTCTGATCCCCGGGGCCCCCACAGGTACCATCAGCAGGGCTGCAGTCAGCATTCAGCTGTTATATATGGTCCCCTATGCTCCAGTCACATCCAGAGCTGCAGTCAGCATTCAGCTGTTATATATCATGCTGTATCCTCCAGTCACATCCAGAGCTGCAGTCAGCATTCAGCTGTTATATATTGTCCCCTATGCTCCAGTCACATCCAGAGCTGCAGTCAGCATTCAGCTGTTATATATCATGCTGTATCCTCCAGTCACATCCAGATCTGCAGTCACTATCCTGCTGTTATACAGTCACCGTGTGTGAGGCTGATGAGACATAGATCCAGCTGTCTGTCCAGTCCTTCCCATTGTCCTGCAGTGTCCACACAATGCGGGTGACTGTGGCCCCGGGGTCTTGGCACGGCAGATGGATGTTCTAATAACTTACAGCCCGAATGTATCTAAGGACACCTACCCCCCCCCCCCCCTCGTGTGCTTATTATACAGAATACCTACCTAGGTTTAGGACTAAGAGAAAACAGATTAACCTTACAAATCAATGCATCACTTAGGTTCTAACAGCGCCTTTGCAGGGCAGGTAGGTACGGTCAGTAGTGCCGGCAGGTATGGTCAGTAGGTATGGTCATCAGGGTCAGCAGGTACGATCATCAGGGTCAGCAGGTACAGTCAGTAGGTACGGTCATCAGGGTCAGAAGGTACGATCATCAGGGTCAGCAGGTACGGTCATTAGGGTCAGCAGATACGGTCATCAAGGACAGTAGGGTCAGTAAGTACAGGGTCAGCAGGGTCAGTAGGGTCAGCAGGTACGGTCATCGGGGTCAGCAGGTACGGTCAGCAGGGTCAGTAGGGTCAGTAAGTACAGGGTCAGCAGGGTCAGTAGGGTCAGCAGGTACGGTCATCAGGGTCAGCAGGTACAGTCAGCAGGGTCATCAGGGTCAGTAGGTACAGTCATCAGGGTCAGTAGGATCAGCAGGGTCAGTAGGTACAGTCATCATGGTCATGAGGGTCAGTAGGTAGGGTCATTAGGGTCAGCAGGTACGGTCATCAAGGACAGTAGGGTCAGTAATTACAGGGTCAGTAGGGTCAGCAGGTATGGTCATCAGGGTCAGCATGGTCAGTAAGTACAGGGTCAGCAGGGTCAGTAGGGTCAGCAGGTACAGTCATCAGGGTCAGCATGGTCAGTAAGTACAGGGTCAGCAGGGTCAGTAGGGTCAGCAGGTACGGTCATCAGGGTCAGCAGGTACAGTCATCAGGGTCAGCAGGGTCAGCAGGTACAGTCATCAGGGTCAGCAGGTACAGTCATCAGGGTCAGCAGGGTCAGCAGGTACAGTCATCAAGGTCAGCAGGTACAGTCATCAGGGTCAGTAGGTACGGTCATCAGGGTCAGTAGGGTCAGTAGGTACGGTCATCAGGGTCAGTAGGGTCAGTAGGTACGGTCAGCAGGGTCAGCAGGTACAGTCATCAAGGACAGTAGGGTCAGTAAGTACAGGGTCAGTAGGATCAGCAGGGTCAGTAGGGTCAGTAGGATCAGCAGGGTCAGTAGTTACGGTCATCGGGGTCAGTAGGTACGGTCATCAGGGTCAGTAGGGTCAGTAGGTACAGTCATCAGGGTCAGTAGGGTCAGTAGGTACAGTCATCGGGGTCAGTAGGGTCAGTAGGTACAGTCATCGGGGTCAGTAGGGTCAGTAGGTACGGTCAGCAGGGTCAGTAGGTACGGTCATCAGGGTCAGCAGGGTCAGCAGGTACAGTCATCAGGGTCAGTAGGGTCAGTAGGTATGGTCATCAGGGTCAGCAGGGTCAGTAGGTACGGTCATCAGGGTCAGTAGGTACGGTCATCAGGGTCAGCAGGTACAGTCATCAGGGTCAGTAGGGTCAGTAGGTACGGTCATCAGGGTCAGTAGGGTCAGTAGGTACGGTCATCAGGGTCAGTAGGGTCAGTAGGTACGGTCATCAGGGTCAGTAGGGTCAGTAGGTATGGTCATCGGGGTCAGTAGGGTCAGTAGGTACAGTCATCGGGGTCAGTAGGGTCAGCAGGTACAGTCAGCAGGGTCAGCAGGTACAGTCATCAGGGTCAGCAGGGTCAGTAGGTACGGTCATCAGGGTCAGTAGGTACGGTCATCAGGGTCAGCAGGTACAGTCAGCAGGGTCAGCAGGTACAGTCATCAGGGTCAGCAGGGTCAGTAGGTACGGTCATCAGGTTCAGTAGGGTCAGTAGGTACGGTCATCCGGGTCATGTAGGTACGGTCATCAGGGTCAGCCACGGGTCAGCAGGTACAGTCATCCGGGGTCAGCAGGGTCAGAAGGTACAGTCATCAGGGTCAGTAGGGTCATAGGTACGTCATCAGGGTCGTAGAGTCAGTAGGTACGGTCATCAGGTCAGTAGGGTCAGTAGGTCGGTCCTCAGGTCAGTAGGGTCAGTAGGTACGTCATCAGGGTCAGCTCAGCGGTCAGTAGGTACGGCACATCAGGGTCAGTAGGGTCAGTAGGTACGGTCATCAGGGTCAGTAGGTACGGTCCTCGGGGTCAGCAGGGCTGGTAGGCCATGTAATTAACCGCAGACCCGGCTCCTCTTCCGCACAGAGCGCTGGGCTTCGCCCTCTAGGTGCAGCCGGCTGCGGGCCGTCTCCCGATCCCCTGGACTTGCATTTACTCGTATGACATAGAGAAGCATTCAGTGCAGCAATTACACTGCCTGTCCCCAAAAAAAATTGCCACCAAAAAAAGCCTTTAGCTGTGATTCCGGCCGCATTCGCTGCGGCGTTGTTCCGATAAGCTTCTGCAATGTCACAGGATTTATCTCCATCCAGTGCTTGCAGTGATTTCTCACCAAGATCTTGCATTGATGATGGTGGAGTCTGACCGCAAAGCCTTCTCCAGCACATCCCGGAGATTCTCCATGGGGTTAAGGTCTGGACTCTGTGGTGGCCGGTCCATGTGTGACAATGACGTCTCCTGCTCCCTGAACCGCTCTTCCACAATCTGAGCCCGATGAATCCTGGTATTGTCATCTTGGAATATGCCCGTGCCATCAGGGAAGAACAGGTCCATTGCTGGAATAACCTGGTCCTTCAGTATGTTCAGGTGGTCGCTGACCTCATTCATGGAGCACATACTGATGCTGAACCTAGACCTGACCACCTGCAGGACCCCAGATCATAGCACTGCCCCCACAGGCTGGTACAGGAGGCATGATGGGGGCATCACTTCATCTGCCTCTCCTCTTACCCTGATACCCCCATCACTCTGGAACAGGGTAAGTCTGGACTCATCAGACCTCATCACCTTCTTCCATCGCTCCAGAGTCCAATCTTTAGGCTCCCGAGCAAACTGAAGGCTTTTTTCTGGTTTCCTCACTGATTAGTGGTTTTCTTGCAGCTACACAGCTGTTCAGTCCCAGTCCCTTGAGTTCCCTTCGCATTGTGCGTGTGGACATGCTCTTACTTTCACTATTAAACATAGCCCTGAGCTCTACTGTTGTTTTTCTGCGATTTGATTTCACCAAACGTTTAAGAGATCGCCGATCACCATCATTCAGGATTTTTTCCCCCCCGACACATTTCTTCCTCGAATACGATGGGTCCCGACTATCCTTCCAGTTTATAATAATGCGTTGGACGGTTCTTAACCCGATGCTAGTAGCTTCTGCAATCTCCTTAGATGTTTTCTCTGCTTGATGCCAATGATCTGACCCTTCTCAGACAGACTGACATCTTTTCCACGACCACGAGATGTGGCTTTCCACATGGTTGTTTAAGAAATGAGAAGCAGCTCACTGCACCAGTCGGGGTTAAATAACGTATTGCAGCTGAAAGATAATCGCCCCCGTGCAGTAATTATCCAGTAGGAGGCTCAGGACTGTCTGCGTAGTTACATCCAGGTGGACAGGCAGTGTATAAGGGCTATGCCGCTCAGGCCAGACGCGTTTCGGAGGATAGCCTCTCCCCGGCCTCAGGGTTACTACACGAGATAGAGGGATTTTTAGGTATGTGGTTACTTTATGCACCGCTGCAGGCGTTCGCCGACCCTCATTACTTGTCTACGTTTTTATTATCAGTTTTCGGGCCCCGATCCCTGTTAGTAGTGTTTACCCCAATGTAACTCTAGTTTTTGCTCAGTGATATTTTATTGAGGGGAGGGGCCTCAATAAGGGGAGGGGCCTCATAAAAGGGGTGTGTTGTTATAAGGAGGAGGAGCCTTCTAATCAGGGGCCATTGTCAGGGACGTTTATGGGATACATGGGGTTAAGGGCCCTTGCAGACGAGCGTGTCCAGATCAGGGAGTCGTGCGAGTAGGTAGGCAGTTGTCCGTTTTTATCGCGTGGGTGCAATGCGTGATAAAACACTGACTGCGGTGCCCGGACCCGATCCCGCACTTCTTCACTGACCATCAGGTTTGGGATCGGGGTTCTGTAGATTTTATTATGTTCCATTATAACAAGGTTACACGGGAAAATAATAGCGTTCCTAATACAGAACGCAAAGTAAAAGGTCCATTGAGGGGTTAAAAAGAAAGAAACTTGCCTCCTCCACTCGATCGCGCAGCCGGGCTCGCCGTCGTCTTGCAGGACCTGAAAAGGACCTTCGGCGACGTCATCGCGCTCACCCACGGGTCCTTCTATCCTCATTCAGCAGGACCTGCGCTGACGTCACCACAGGTCCTTTTCCAGCCAGGTCCTGCAAGAAGACGACGAGCCCGGCTGCGCCATCGAGTGGAGGAGGTGAGTAACTTTTATTTATTAACCCCTGAATGGACATTATACTTCGCGTTCTGCAGTAAGATCGCTATTATTTTCCCGTGTAACCTTGCTATAATGGAAAATAATAAAGGGCTCCCGGGTAACTCATCCCTCGTCTCCTAGCAACCATGCGTGAAAAGCGCACCGCATCCGCACCTGCTTGCGATTCTTACGCATCCCCATTAATTTCTATGGGGCCTGCGTTGTGTGAAAAACGCAGAATATAGAACAGGCGTAAAAATCACCGCTCGTGTGCGCAGCCCCATAGAAATGAACGGGTCCGGATTCCGTGCGGGTGCACTGCCTTCACCTCACACACGGCACCCGCGCAGAATTCTCGCCCGTGTGAAAGGGGCCTTAATGGCGGCCATGCTTGTCACGCTCTGAAGCTTTCGCTTTTCCACCTCAGCGTTGGGTTTGGTGCTTTTTATGATTTGTTTCCTGGAGCCAATGAGAGGAGCAGAATAAGTAAGTGCCCCCCCCCCCCCAGGTGTCACATGACCACATTCCCTGCAGACTCTGTCCCGGGTAATATGTCAAAGCTTCATGAACTGGCAGCGACCGTCTCTCCTGCGCGGCCGGGCTGTCACTTCAGAGACACCATTGTCCCCGGGATAAAGGGAAATATTCTATCCTTGTGGGAACAGCTCAAATGTCGGGTGGCAGAATATTATACTGCCTGCCCTATGCTCCAGTCACATCCAGAGCTGCAGTCACCATTCAGCTGTTATATCGTGCCCTATGCTCCAGTCACATCCAGAGCTACAGTCACTATTCTGCTGTTATATCATGCCCTATGCTCCAGTCACATCCAGAGCTGCAGTCACCATTCAGCTGTTATATCGTGCCCTATGCTCCAGTCACATCCAGAGCTGCAGTCACCATTCAGCTGTTATATCGTGCCCTATGCTCCAGTCACATCCAGAGCTACAGTCACTATTCTGCTGTTATATCATGCCCTATGCTCCAGTCACATCCAGAGCTGCAGTCACCATTCAGCTGTTATATCGTGCCCTATGCTCCAGTCACATCCAGAGCTGCAGTCACCATTCAGCTGTTATATCGTGCCCTATGCTCCAGTCACATCCAGAGCTGCAGTCACCATTCTGCTGTTATATCGTGCCCTATGCTCCAGTCACATCCAGAGCTGCAGTCACCATTCAGCTGTTATATCGTGCCCTATGCTCCAGTCACATCCAGAGCTGCAGTCACCATTCTGCTGTTATATCGTGCCCTATGCTCCAGTCACATCCAGAGCTGCAGTCACCATTCTGCTGTTATATCATGCCCTATGCTCCAGTCACATCCAGAGCTACAGTCACTATTCAGCTGTTATATCATGCCCTATGCTCCAGTCACATCCAGAGCTACAGTCACTATTCTGCTGTTATATTGTGCTCTATGCTCCAGTCACATCCAGAGCTGCAGTCACCATTCAGCTGTTATATCGTGCCCTATGCTCCAGTCACATCCAGAGCTGCAGTCACCATTCTGCTGTTATATTGTGCCCTATGCTCCAGTCACATCCAGAGCTACAGTCACTATTCTGCTGTTATATCGTGCTCTATGCTCCAGTCACATCCAGAGCTGCAGTCACCATTCTGCTGTTATATCGTGCCCTATGCTCCAGTCACATCCAGAGCTGCAATAACCATTCAGCTGTTTTATCATGCCCTATGCTCCAGTCACATCCAGAGCTACAGTCACTATTCTGCTGTTATATCGTGCTCTATGCTCCAGTCACATCCAGAGCTGCAGTCACCATTCAGCTGTTATATATCATGCTCTATGCTCCAGTCACATCCAGAGCTGCAGTCACCATTCTGCTGTTATATCGTGCCCTATGCTCCAGTCACATCCAGAGCTGCAGTCACCATTCAGCTGTTATATCATGCCCTATGCTCCAGTCACATCCAGAGCTACAGTCACTATTCTGCTGTTATATCGTGCTCTATGCTCCAGTCACATCCAGAGCTGCAGTCACCATTCAGCTGTTATATATCGTGCTCTATGCTCCAGTCACATCCAGAGCTGCAGTCACCATTCACCTGTTATAGCGTGCTCTATGCTCCAGTCACATCCAGAGCTGCAGTAACTATTCTGCTGTTATATCGTGCTCTATGCTCCAGTCACATCCAGAGCTGCAGTCACCATTCAGCTGTTATATCGTGCCCTATGCTCCAGTCACATCCAGAGCTGCAGTCACCATTCAGCTGTTATATATCGTGCTCTATGCTCCAGTCACATTCAGAGCTGCAGTAACCATTTATCAGTTATAGCGTGCCCTATGCTCCAGTCACATCCAGAGCTACAGTAACCATTCATCAGTTATAGCATGCCCTATGCTCCAGTCACATCCAGAGCTGCAGTCACCATTCAGCTGTTATATATCGTGCCCTATGTTCCAGTCATATCCAGAGCTATAGTAATAATTCATCAGTTATAGCGTGCTCTATGCTCCAGTCACATCCAGAGCTGCAGTCACCATTCAGCTGTTATATATCATGCCCTATGCTCCAGTCACATCCAGAGCTGCAGTCACCATTCAGCTGTTATATATCGTGCCCTATGTTCCAGTCACATTCAGAGCTGTAGTAATAATTCATCAGTTATATCGTGCCCTATGCTCCAGTCACATCCAGAGCTGCAGTCACCATTCAGCTGTTATATCGTGCCCTATGCTCCAGTCACATCCAGAGCTGCAGTCACCATTCTGCTGTTATATCGTGCCCTATGCTCCAGTCACATCCAGAGCTGCAGTCACCATTCAGCTGTTATATATCGTGCCCTATGTTCCAGTCACATCCAGAGCTGTAGTAATAATTCATCAGTTATAGCATGCCCTATGTTCCAGTCACATCCAGAGCTGCAGTAATAATTCATCAGTTATATCGTGCTCTATGCTCCAGTCACATCCAGAGCTGCAGTCACCATTCAGCTGTTATATATCATGCCCTATGCTCCAGTCACATCCAGAGCTGCAGTCACCATTCAGCTGTTATATATCGTGCCCTATGCTCCAGTCACATCCAGAGCTGTAGTAATCATTCATCAGTTATGTCGTGCTCTATGCTCCAGTCACATCCAGAGCTACAGTAACCATTCATCAGTTATAGCGTGCCCTATGCTCCAGTCACATCCAGAGCTGCAGTCACCATTCAGCTGTTATATATCATGCTCTATGCTCCAGTCACATTCAGAGCTGCAGTCACCATTCAGCTGTTATATATCATGCTCTATGCTCCAGTCACATCCAGAGCTACAGTAACCATTCATCAGTTATAGCGTGCCCTATGCTCCAGTCACATCCATAGCTGCAGTCACCATTCAGCTGTTATATATCATGCTCTATGCTCCAGTCATATCAAGAGCTGCAGTCACCATTCAGCTGTCTGTCCAGTCCTTCTCATTGTCCTGCAGCGTGGATCCACGGGTGACTGTGGCCCCTGGGTCCTGGCAGGGCAGATGGATGTTCTAATAACTTACAGCCCGAGTGTATCTAAGGACACCTACCCCCCGTGTGCTTATTATACAGAATACCTACCTAGGAAGAGAGGTTTAGGACCAAGGGAAAACAGATTAACCTTATGGATAAATGCATCAATTAGGTCCTAGCAGCGCCTCTGGGACTGGGCCCCCATCTCCAAAATGGGCCCCCTGCCTTCTATGGGAACACCTATAGCAGTGAATGGAGGAGGCCGCGCTTGCATGGTGCGCTCTCCTTCTCTTCAGGGGCCCGTTGTGGAGATCGGAGGGGGCCCCAGCAATATGTCATCACATTGGGAGGGTGGAAGTCGGAATCTTCAGCTTATAACGCAGCTCCTAAGGCCTCTTGCAGACGAACGTATGTATTTTCTGTGTCCGTTCCGGTTTTTTTGCGGACCGTATACGGAACCATTATTTCAATGTGTCCGCAAAGCAAAAACGGAAGGTACTCCGTGCATTCCGTTTCCCTATTTCCATTCTGCAAAAAAATAGAACATGTCCTATTCTTGTTCGCATCACGGACAAGGATAGGACTGTTCTATTAGGGGCCGGCCGTTCTGCAAAGAATGCAGAATGCACACGGATGTCATTTGTGGACCGCAAAATACATACCGTCGTGTGCAAGAGGCCTCAGTCTGATCTGGTGGGGGATGGGTCAGAACCGGGGAGGCAGTCTGCCATGTTACACAGGCGTGGTTTGCCTTTATCCTGTGTGTCCCTTCTCTCTTCCCCTCCGGCTGCTCTCTGTAGACTCCTCCCCTCTCTCTCCCTTGTATTCTGGCTCCGCCCTTCATCTCAGCCGCATGGATCCTGTTAGCTGCTCGCTCCATGATTTGTTCATCGGTGTCTGATCTGCACAGTTTGGAATAAACTCCTTCACGATCTACAAGGTGTCGTCTGGATGGAGTCACTGTCAGCCGGTCACCGCTATCTCATCACAACTGGAAGTCACAGAGATCACACTGTCAGCCGGTCACCGCTATCTCCTCACAACTGGAAGTCACAGAGATCACACTGTCAGCCGGTCACCGCTATCTCATCACAACTGGAAGTCACAGAGATCACACTGTCAGCCGGTCACCGCTATCTCATCACAACTGGAAGTCACAGAGATCACACTGTCAGCCGGTCACCGCTATCTCCTCACAACTGGAAGTCACAGAGATCACACTGTCAGCCGGTCACCGCTATCTCATCACAACTGGAAGTCACAGAGATCACACTGTCAGCCGGTCACCGCTATCTCCTCACAACTGGAAGTCACAGAGATCACACTGTCAGCCGGTCAACGCTATCTCATCACAACTGGAAGTCACAGAGATCACACTGTCAGCCGGTTACCGCTATCTCCTCACAACTGGAAGTCACAGAGATCACACTGTCAGCCGGTCAACGCTATCTCATCACAACTGGAAGTCACAGAGATCACTCTGTCAGCCGGTCACCGCTATCTCCTCACAACTGGAAGTCACAGAGATCACACTGTCAGCCGGTCACCGCTATCTCATCACAACTGGAAGTCACAGAGATCAATACTGTCAGCCGGTCACCGTTATCTTATCACAACTGCAAGTCACAGAAATCACACTGTCAGCCGGTCACCGCTATCTCATCACAACCGGAAGTCACAGAGATCACACTGTCAGCCGGTCACCCCTATCTCATCACAACTGGAAGTCACAGAGATCACACTGTCAGCCGGTCACCGCTATCTCATCACAACTGGAAGTCACAGAGATCACACTGTCAGCCGGTCACTGCTATCTCATCACAACTGGAAGTCACAGAGATCACACTGTCAGCCGGTCACTGCTATCTCATCACAACCGGAAGTCACAGAGATCACACTGTCAGCCGGTCACCGCTATCTCATCACAACCGGAAGTCACAGGGATCACACTGTCAGCCGGTCACCGCTATCTCATCACAACTGGAAGTCACAGAGATCACACTGTCAGCCGGTCACCGCTATCTCATCACAACTGGAAGTCACAGAGATCACACTGTCAGCCGGTCACCGCTATCTCATCACAACTGGAAGTCACAGAGATCACACTGTCAGCCGGTCACCGCTATCTCATCACAACTGGAAGTCACAGAGATCAATACTGTCAGCCGGTCACCGTTATCTCATCACAACTGCAAGTCACAGAAATCACACTGTCAGCCGGTCACCGCTATCTCATCACAACCGGAAGTCACAGAGATCACACTGTCAGCCGGTCACCCCTATCTCATCACAACTGGAAGTCACAGAGATCACACTGTCAGCCGGTCACCGCTATCTCATCACAACTGGAAGTCACAGAGATCACACTGTCAGCCGGTCACTGCTATCTCATCACAACCGGAAGTCACAGAGATCACACTGTCAGCCGGTCACCGCTATCTCATCACAACTGGAAGTCACAGAGATCACACTGTCAGCCGGTCACCGCTATCTCCTCACAACTGGAAGTCACAGAGATCACACTGTCAGCCGGTCACCGCTATCTCATCACAACTGGAAGTCACAGAGATCACACTGTCAGCCGGTCACCGCTATCTCCTCACAACTGGAAGTCACAGAGATCACACTGTCAGCCGGTCAACGCTATCTCATCACAACTGGAAGTCACAGAGATCACACTGTCAGCCGGTCACCGCTATCTCCTCACAACTGGAAGTCACAGAGATCACACTGTCAGCCGGTCACCGCTATCTCCTCACAACTGGAAGTCACAGAGATCACACTGTCAGCCGGTCACCGCTATCTCCTCACAACTGGAAGTCACAGAGATCACACTGTCAGCCGGTCACTGCTATCTCATCACAACTGGAAGTCACAGAGATCACACTGTCAGCCGGTCACCGTGTCATGGTCTTACCTTCTCACTGTTCTCCTTCGTTTGACATGTGCTGGCGGCCATCTTGGTTTCTGGGTTTCTTGTAGCCTCCCACCCTGCGGCTTCTCCTTCCCACTGGGAGGAGCTGGATGCCTAGCTCATATATATAGGAGGTCTGTGGCTTCAGTTCCTTGCTTGGTCCTCCTGTGTTCACATGCTTCTAAGACTGCTGCTGCTTCTGGTTCCTGATCCTGGCCTCGTCTGACTACCCCGTTGGTTCCTGATCCTGGCTTCGTCTGACTACCCTGCTGGTTCCTGATCCAGGCTTCGTCTGACTACCCCGTTGGTTCCTGATCCTGGCTTCGTCTGACTACCCTGCTGGTTCCTGATCCAGGCTTCGTCTGACTACCCTTCTGGTTCCTGACCTCTGTCTACGCAAGACCCTGCTTCGGTTTAGCCATCCGTTTGGACTTTTGCTTACAGCTTGTTTTTCAATAAAGCCTTCTTATTTCCACTTATCTCTTGTTGTACGTCTGGTTCATGGTTCCATGACATTAGGACCAAGCCATGAATTTTGACAATACAGGGCCATCCTCGCTACCTACGCTGGTTGCCAGACTTGATCAGCAGGATCACCTGTTGGGTCAGTTCGCTGTGGCGTTGCAAACCCTGCTTGAACGCACGGCTCATTTCGCTTCCGTTGCCGATGGGTCGGTTGTCGCTCCTGGGCCCGCTCCTACTGCCGCTCCGGTTGTTGCGCCAGAGTCTACCCCGACACCTGTTGCTGCGCCTGCGGTGTCTCGGGGTATGACCGGTTCTGCCCCCCTTCCACAGCGCTTTGGGGGAGAGCCAACTCAGTGCCGAGGTTTCCTTAACCAGGTGGGCATTTATTTCGAGTTGCTGCCACATGCCTTTCCTACTGAGAGATCAAAGGTGGGCTTCTTGATCTCGCTGCTCTCGGACAAGGCCTTGGCCAGCCTTTATGAGAGAACAACAATCCGGTGGTTGCCGAGTTTTCCGGTTTTGTTGCTTCTCTTCGGAAGGTATTCGATGTGCCGGCTCGTGCTGCCTCTGCTGCGAAGCTCCTTATGTCCATCAGACAGGGTTCACGATCCGTAGCTGAATACGCCATTGAGTTTCGTACCCTGGCAGCAGAGGTGGGCTGGAATAATGAGGCTCTGGTCGCTGCTTTCTCTCATGGTCTCTCGGATGCCTTGAAGGATGAGGTTGCAGCTAAGGACCTACCAGTGGAGCTCGAGTCTCTTATTTCTTTCCTGATTTTGATTGACACCAGACTCAGGGAGAGACCTTCCTTTAAGGAGAGCCTGCGGAGGTCTTCTAACAGATTGGCGCCTACGTTTGCTGTCCCACCCGTGCCTCCCTCTCCTCCCACGCCTCCTGGGGATGACTTGTCTGGGGGTGAACCCATGCAGCTGGGGTTTGCTCGCCTGTCCGAGGGGGAGAGGGTACTCCGGAGACGCGAGGGCCGATGCATGTACTGTGGTCTCGGTGGGCATTTTCGGTTGGCATGTCCGAACCGTCCAGGAAACGCTCGCACATGAGATCCTGTCGGGGGCAGATCTTGGGTGGAGTCTCCTCGTCCCCGGTTTCCCGTGTTGACAAACCACTGATCACTGTTGTCCTCTCCTGGGTCGGGGGCTCGGTGACGACCCAGGCGTTGGTGGACTCTGGTGCTGGTGGTTTGTTCATTGATAGTGTGTTCGCTGCCGACAATTCCATTCCTCTGCAGCCTCGAGGTTCCCCACTGGCTCTTGAGGCGATAGACGGCAGACCCCTTCTGCCGCCACACGTGACTCATGAGACCCTTCCAGTGGGGATAGCCATTGGTGCCGTTCACAGAGAGTCGGTCTGTCTCCAGGTGATTTCGTCTCCACACTACTCGGTGGTCTTGGGGTACCCCTGGCTCCAGAAGCATAATCCGACTTTCGATTGAAGATCGGCCGAGATCCTCTCGTGGTCACCGCAGTGTGGGTCTCCGCAGTGTGGGGCTAGTTGCATCCATGGGCCTGTCAAGTTGCTGTGTACTTCCTCGGACTCTCTGTTGCCTCCTGAATACGAAGAGTACCGGGATGTATTCGATAAGGTGCGCGCGGTTGCCCTACCTCCGCACCGCCCATACGATTGTGCCATAGAGTTACAATCTGGTGCCGTTCCTCCTCGTGGCAAAGTCTATCCACTGTCGGTAGCGGAGAATGAGGCCATGGAGGAGTACGTGAGGGAGGCGCTTTCACGCGGACACATTCGCAAATCCTCGTCCCCGGCAGGGGCTGGATTTTTCTTTGTGAAAAAGAAGGGCGGTGAGTTGAGGCCTTGTATCGATTACAGGGGTCTCAATCGCATCACGATCAAGAACGCTTACCCGATACCCTTGATTTCCGAGCTGTTCGATCGCCTCAAAGGGGCCACAGTCTTTACCAAACTCGACCTGAGGGCGGCATATAACCTGGTAAGGATCAAGGCGGGCGATGAGTGGAAGACCGCGTTTAACACCAGGACCGGGGTCATTATGAATCCTTGGTTATGCCCTTTGGGTTGTGCAATGCGCCCGCAGTCTTCCAGGAATTCATCAACGATGTTTTCCGTGACCTGTTGCAGCAGTGTGTGGTGGTCTATTTGGATGACATCTTGGTATATTCTGAATCCATGGAGGCCCACATTATGGATGTCAGACGAGTGTTGCAACGGTTACGAGAGAACAGGCTGTTCGGTAAGCTTGAGAAATGCGAATTTCACCGATCCCAGGTAACCTTCTTAGGTTACATCATTTCCGCTGAGGGGTTCTCCATGGATCCTGAGAAGGTTTCGGCTGTCTTACAGTGGCCCCAGCCCAGTGGTCTCCGTGCCCTGCAGCGCTTTTTGGGCTTCGCCAATTATTATCGGAGGTTCATCAGGGACTTTTCTATGCTAGCCAAGCCTCTCACGGATCTGACCAGGAAGGGCAGTAATTTCCAGGTCTGGCCGCTCGAGGCCATCCGAGCTTTTGAGGCTCTAAAGTCCGCCTTTGTGTCGGCTCCGATTCTGTCGCATCCCAACCCTGGGTTGCCCTTTGTCCTCGAGGTGGACGCGTCTGAGACGGGAGTAGGCGCCCTTCTGTCTCAGCGTAGAACACCCGAGGGTCCTCTGCTTCCTTGTGGGTTTTACTCCCGGAAACTGTCTTCCGCGGAGTGCAACTATCAGATTGGTGACAGGGAGTTATTGGCCATCGTTCAGGCCCTTAAAGAATGGAGGCACTTGCTCGAGGGTTCGGTGGTTCCGGTTCTCATCCTGACGGACCACAAGAATCTGACCTACCTTTCTGAGGCCAAGAGATTGACACCACGTCAGGCCAGATGGGCTCTGTTCTTGTCACGTTTTAATTACGTGGTCTCCTACCTACCCGGTTCCAAGAACATCAGAGCGGATGCCTTATCACGGCAGTACTCCGAGCTGTCCGGGGAGGAGTCGATTCCGACTTCGGTCATACCTCCGAATCAGATCCTGGCCGCCATTCGCACCAGCCTGACCTCTCCCCTGGGTGAGCAGATTTTGGCGGCTCAATCTGGTGCTCCCTCTGGGAGACCCAACGGCAGGTGTTTTGTGCCTGAGGAGTTGCGCACTCGGTTGTTGCGAACCTACCATAACTCCAAGGCCGCGGGGCATCCTGGAAAGAATCAGCTGTCCTGGGCTGTTTCACGTCTGTTCTGGTGGCCTTCTCTACGTTCCGACATCGCCGCATATGTAGCGGCATGCTCCGTTTGTGCCCAGAGTAAGTCCCCTCGGCACCTTCCGTTGGGCCTTTTGCAACCCATAGCCACCGGGGAGCGCCCATGGTCATACCTGGGGATGGATTTCATTGTGGACCTCCCTGCATCCCGAGGCCATACGGTCATTCTCATGATTGTGGATCGGTTTTCCAAAATGTGCCACTGTGTTCCTCTCAAGAAGTTACCCTCTGCACAAGAGTTGGCCACGATTTTCGCCAGGGAGGTCTTCCGGTTGCACGGTTTGCCCAAGGACATTGTGTCGGATCGGGGGAGTCAGTTTGTGTCCAGGTTCTGGCGCGCCTTTTGCTCCCAGCTGGGGATTCATCTCTCTTTCTCCTCGGCCTACCACCCTCAGTCCAATGGGGCCGCAGAACGATCCAATCAGGCCTTGGAGCAATTCCTTCGTTGCTATGTCTCCGATCACCAAGACAATTGGGTTGACCTCCTGCCTTGGGCTGAGTTTGCCAGGAACATGGCGGTGAACTCTTCCTCTGGGACGTCTCCCTTCATGGCCAATTATGGGTTCCAACCTGCCGTGTTACCGGAGGTATTCTCTCCCCAGGATATTCCGGCTGTGGAGGATCACCTTTCCGTCCTACGTGCTTCTTGGGTACAGATCCAGAGGTCCCTTGAGGCCTCTGCGCAGCGCCAGAGACTCCAGGCTGATCGCAGACGAGCGCCCGCTCCTTCCTACCAGGTCGGAGACCGTGTATGGTTGTCCACCCGCAACCTCAACCTTCGAGTGCCCACTCCCAAGCTGGCGCCTCGCTTTGTTGGTCCCTTCCGAGTGCTTCGCAGGGTAAACCCGGTAGCCTATGCCCTTGCGCTTCCTCCTGGCATGCGGATCTCCAACGTGTTTCATGTCTCCCTGTTGAAGCCATTGGTGTGTAATCGTTTCACTTCCTCGGTTCCTCGGCCCCGTCCGGTCCAAGTGGGCAATCGTGAGGAATATGAGGTGAGCAATATCCTGGACTCACGCCTGGTCCGCGGCCGGTTGCAGTTTTTGGTCCATTGGCGTGGTTATGGTCCAGAGGAGCGTTCCTGGGTTCCCTCCGCAGATGTCCATGCTCCTGCTTTGCTCCGAGCCTTCCACGCACGCTTCCCTCAGAAACCGTTCCTTACTCCGCGGAGGAGGGGCCCTTGAGGGGGAGGTACTGTCATGGTCTTACCTTCTCACTGTTCTCCTTCGTTTGACATGTGCTGGCGGCCATCTTGGTTTCTGGGTTTCTTGTAGCCTCCCACCCTGCGGCTTCTCCTTCCCACTGGGAGGAGCTGGATGCCTAGCTCATATATATAGGAGGTCTGTGGCTTCAGTTCCTTGCTTGGTCCTCCTGTGTTCACATGCTTCTAAGACTGCTGCTGCTTCTGGTTCCTGATCCTGGCCTCGTCTGACTACCCCGTTGGTTCCTGATCCTGGCTTCGTCTGACTACCCTGCTGGTTCCTGATCCAGGCTTCGTCTGACTACCCCGTTGGTTCCTGATCCTGGCTTCGTCTGACTACCCTGCTGGTTCCTGATCCAGGCTTCGTCTGACTACCCTTCTGGTTCCTGACCTCTGTCTACGCAAGACCCTGCTTCGGTTTAGCCATCCGTTTGGACTTTTGCTTACAGCTTGTTTTTCAATAAAGCCTTCTTATTTCCACTTATCTCTTGTTGTACGTCTGGTTCATGGTTCCATGACACACCGCTATCTCATCACAACTGGAAGTCACAGAGATCACACTGTCAGCCGGTCACCGCTATCTCATCACAACTGGAAGTCACAGAGATCACACTGTCAGCCGGTCACCGCTATCTCATCACAACTGGAAGTCACAGAGATCAATACTGTCAGCCGGTCACCGTTATCTCATCACAACTGCAAGTCACAGAAATCACACTGTCAGCCGGTCACCGCTATCTCATCACAACCGGAAGTCACAGAGATCACACTGTCAGCCGGTCACCCCTATCTCATCACAACTGGAAGTCACAGAGATCACACTGTCAGCCGGTCACCGCTATCTCATCACAACTGGAAGTCACAGAGATCACACTGTCAGCCGGTCACTGCTATCTCATCACAACCGGAAGTCACAGAGATCACACTGTCAGCCGGTCACTGCTATCTCATCACAACCGGAAGTCACAGAGATCACACTGTCAGCCGGTCACCGCTATCTCATCACAACCGGAAGTCACAGAGATCACACTGTGAGCCGGTCACCGCTATCTCCTCACAACTGGAAGTCACAGAGATCACACTGTCAGCCGGTCACCGCTATCTCATCACAACTGGAAGTCACAGAGATCACACTGTCAGCCGGTCACCGCTATCTCATCACAACTGGAAGTCACAGAGATCACACTGTCAGCCGGTCACCGCTATCTCATCACAACTGGAAGTCACAGAGATCACACTGTCAGCCGGTCACCGCTATCTCATCACAACTGGAAGTCACAGAGATCACACTGTCAGCCGGTCACCGCTATCTCATCACAACTGGAAGTCACAGAGATCACACTGTCAGCCGGTCACCGCTATCTCATCACAACTGGAAGTCACAGAGATCACACTGTCAGCCGGTCACCGCTATCTCATCACAACTGGAAGTCACAGAGATCACACTGTCAGCCGGTCACTGCTATCTCATCACAACTGGAAGTCACAGAGATCACACTGTCAGCCGGTCACCTGCTATCTCATCACAACCGGAAGTCACAGAGATCACACTGTCAGCCGGTCACCGCTATCTCATCACAACCTGGAAGTCACAGAGATCACACTGTCAGCCGTCACCGCTATCTCATCACAACTGGAAGTCACAGAGATCACACTGTCAGCCGGTCACCGCTATCTCATCACAACTGGAAGTCACAGAGATCACACTGTCAGCCGGTCACCGCTATCTCATCACAACTGGAAGTCACAGAGATCACACTGTCAGCCGGTCACCGCTATCTCATCACAACTGGAAGTCACAGAGATCACACTGTCAGCCGGTCACCGCTATCTCATCACAACTGGAAGTCACAGAGATCACACTGTCAGCCGGTCAACGCTATCTCATCACAACTGGAAGTCACAGAGATCACACTGTCAGCCGGTCAACGCTATCTCATCACAACTGGAAGTCACAGAGATCACACTGTCAGCCGGTCACCGCTATCTCATCACAACTGGAAGTCACAGAGATCACACTGTCAGCCGGTCACCGCTATCTCATCACAACTGGAAGTCACAGAGATCACACTGTCAGCCGGTCACCGCTATCTCCTCACAACTGGAAGTCACAGAGATCACACTGTCAGCCGGTCACCGCTATCTCATCACAACTGGAAGTCACAGAGATCACACTGTCAGCCGGTCACCCCTATCTCATCACAACTGGAAGTCACAGAGATCACACTGTCAGCCGGTCACCGCTATCTCATCACAACTGGAAGTCACAGAGATCACACTGTCAGCCGGTCACTGCTATCTCATCACAACTGGAAGTCACAGAGATCACACTGTCAGCCGGTCACTGCTATCTCATCACAACCGGAAGTCACAGAGATCACACTGTCAGCCGGTCACCGCTATCTCATCACAACTGGAAGTCACAGAGATCACACTGTCAGCCGGTCACTGCTATCTCATCACAACTGGAAGTCACAGAGATCACCCTGTCAGCCGGTCACCGCTATTTCATCACAACCGGAAGTCACAGAGATCACACTGTCAGCCGGTCACCGCTATCTCATCACAACTGGAAGTCACAGAGATCACACTGTCAGTGCTGAGACTGGAGATGCAAAACCGTCAAGAAACCACTGAAAGGATCTGAGGAGATCAGACAAATATCGTTCAAAGGATCCTTGCTAGCCACGTATGGTGAGAGGTATATGGACCCTGGAATATAGCAGCAAAGCACAGTGCGCCTGCCTGCTGCAGCCAGCAAATCTCAGCATAGGATTCAGCAGTTTTCAGCACAGATTATTGCAGGGACTGTTCATGCAGCGGTTCTATAATCCGCTTCTACACCATCTGTATGGCCACCTGCAAGTGAATCTAAGCTCTGGATGCAAACACAGCAGCCATTACTATACTATTCCCTCTTGCTCCTCTCCCCACTGGTTGCCTATGAAACCCGATCTCCGGCCAGAACATTGATACACTTCTATGCAAACACATACCTTGTAATTTAACCCTCTGCTTACCATCACAATGCACCAGTAAGGCAATGTACAATCTGAGGAACCTAATACACAGCAAGAACCTGAACTTCCTTCAGATCAGCAGTTAGATCCTAAAAGCCACATAAAACAAGAACAATGAGGCTGACAAAGATGGACGGCTGCGGAACATCAGCCACTTCAGCTCTGTCTCAACCAACCCACGAGGTATTGCACCTAGAGGGCGCTGTAAAGCAATTGAATGCTGCTTATGAGAACTATCGGGTGTGCCTCCGCATTTTTTAGCGGTCCCATTCAATGGGTCCGCAAACCGTTTTTCGAGGACAAGAATAGGACAGGTTATATTTTTTTGACGGATTGGAACCACGGACACGGACACAGTGGAATATCCGCATTTTCAACGGCTCCATAGAAATGAATTGGTCCACACCTGATCAGCGGATCGGACGCGAAAGCAAACAACGGTCATGTGCATGAGGCCTAATACAAACAAAGACAAAAGCAGAAGTAAAAATCACACATCTCCATGAATCTGGATCCCATCTCTCCACAACGTCTCCACAAAATCTTCCAAATCCTTACCATCAACATCTTCTACTCTCAGCCAACAACTCATCAAAGCCTGCGCTGATACAGAAGCTTCTAAAATCCAGGCAGCCTCCGCCTAAGAAAAAGTAGCAGAGATGGAAGCTGAAGCCACACGGAAGAAAGCAGAGATGGAAGCGGAAGCCGCACGGAAGAAAGCAGAGATGGAAGCTGAAGCCGCACGGAAGAAAGCAGAGATGGAAGCTGAAGCCGCACGGAAGAAAGCAGAGATGGAAGCTGAAGCCACACGGAAGAAAGCAGAGATGGAAGCGGAAGCCACACGGAAGAAAGCAGAGATGGAAGCTGAAGCCGCACGGAAGAAAGCAGAGATGGAAGCTGAAGCCGCACGGAAGAAAGCAGAGATGGAAGCTGAAGCCGCATGGAAGAAAGCAGAGATGTAAGCTGAAGCCGCACGGAAGAAAGCAGAGATGGAAGCTGAAGCCGTACGGAAGAAAGCAGAGATGGAAGCTGAAGCCGCACGGAAGAAAGCAGAGATGGAAGCTGAAGCCGTACGGAAGAAAGCAGAGATGGAAGCTGAAGCCGCACGGAAGAAAGCAGAGATGGAAGCTGAAGCCGCACGGAAGAAAGCAGAGATGGAAGCTGAAGCAGCACGGAAGAAAGCAGAGATGGAAGCTGAAGCCGTACGGAAGAAAGCAGAGATGGAAGCTGAAGCCGTACGGAAGAAAGCAGAGATGGAAGCTGAAGCCGCACGGAAGAAAGCAGAGATGGAAGCTGAAGCCACACGGAAGAAAGCAGAGATGGAAGCTGAAGCCGCACGGAAGAAAGGAGAGATGGAAGTTTTGGAAAAACAATGTGAGCATTGGAAAGGCTTAGGGTACTTTCACACTTGTGTTTTTCTTTTCCGGCACTGAGTTCTGTCCTAGGGGCTCAATACTGGAAAAGAACTGATCAGCTTTATCCCCATGGAGAGCGATCCGCTCAGGAGGCATCAGGACGTCTTCAGTTCAGTCGTTTTGACTGATCAGGACAGAGATAATACCGCAGCGTGCTACGCTTTTATCTCCGGCCAAAAAGACTGAAGACTTGCCTGAATGCATTTTTTTCCATAGGGATGTGTTAGTGCGGATCCATCCTTCCGGTCTGCACATGTGCAGACTGAAAAAAAGGTAAGAAAAAATAAATGCCGGATCCGTTTTTCCGGATGACACCGGAAAGACGAATCCAGCATTTCAATGCATTTGTCAGGCGGATCAGGATCCTGATCAGTCCTACAAATGCCATCAGTTGGCATACGTTTTGCCGGAACTGCTTGCCGGATCACTCCGCCGCAAGTGTGAAAGAAGCCTTAGGCTACATGCACACGACAGTGAAAAAAATGTCAGTTAAAAACGGACACACTGACATGGCCGTTTTGCATCAGTGCGTGCATCCATTTTCTGGCTGTATGTCTGTATTTAATGTCTGTTTTGCATCAGTTTTTCATGTCCATTAAAAACGGACATGAAAAATGGATGAATTTGATTGGCAGTTATTTCTAGACCCCCCCTTCTGAGAACACCCACAGGATAGTAGGCCCCCAGCTAAAATAATGTCGCCCATAGTGTAGGGTTTTTATTTTTTTTGTTGCCGTCCCCAGCTAAATAAATGTCCCTCACGGTGTATCTAATCTTTATATAATCTTTTTAACCGCCCCTAGCTTTAATAATGCCCCTAATTTAGGGCCCCATCTTAAATAATGTCCGCCATAGTGTGTGTGTGTTTTTTTAGGGCCCCCAGCTTTATAATGTCCCCCATGGTTTATATAATGCCCCCATAGAGTCTCACTGCCCAAAAAAAAAAAAAAATCACCCTATCCACGTGCTAACGCTGCAGCAGTCTCTTCTCTCTTCACAGAACCGGACCTGCCGAAGGTGCGCAATGACGTCACTGCGCGCTCCCACATGGTTACGCCACCATGCAGATCGCAGGTCCTGCTCAATGAAGAGAGAAGAGATCAAGTGGCTGAGGTGAGGGTTTTTTTAACCCCTAAATGGCCTGTGTACCCGTTTTTAATGGCCGTTAGACGGGTGCACTCCTGTCAATCGGCCGTTAAATACGGTCCCATTGATTTCAATAGGGTCCGTCCAGCCATAAAAACGGCCAAAAATAGTACATGCCCCATTTTTGAACGGACGCTATTCACTGGCCGTTAAAAGAATGGCCATGTGGATAGCCCCATAGACTTTCACTGGTGCTAGCAATGGCCGTGTGACGGCCTTCCTTAGACGGCCGTCACACGGCCATGGTGTGCATGAGGCCTAAGAGCCTTAGAGCAGGCCGCGGGTGATAATGAAAGCGGTATCAATAGCAGTCACTCTGTTACATCTTATACATCAGATTCATCATGGACCTCCTCAGAACGCCATCACTCAGCCAAGGTGTTTTCTCTGCACCTTCTCAACTGGCGGAAACTGGTGCGGATAGATACCTTACTAGGGCACTAAGCAGCCCACTACTATACAGCTACAAAGCAACACACCCTGTACGCCAGATCCAGCGTTGGACGCCTTAGCACCATCCTATGTGCCCGTCACTCAACCTCAGTGTACCAGCCACTGCAACTGTATACCCAAAGTCTGAAAACACAGACATGTCACAGTTTGCTAAATACATGCTCCGCAGAGAACTCACTAGGACGGGCCTCAAACCTGAAAATGACAGAGGCTGGAAATTCACCTTTAAAGCCACAATCAGCGAGCTGCAGAAGAAGTGGACCTTCTCATCAGGTGGCTTGGTCCCCAGTCTGCCGAACGTATCAAGACACTCAAAACAGTTTACACTTCCAATCCTGCTGCAGGTCTCGACGCTGCTTGGGACAGACTTGAACGTAGCTTTGGCAGCTCTCACGCCATCGAAGATGCTCTATTCAAAAGGTTGCAACGCTTCCCAAGGATTACAGCTAAAGACAATCTAAAGCTTCAAGAACTCAGTGATCTTCTACTAGAGCAGTGATGGCTAACCTCTGGCACTCCAGTTGTGGTGAAACTACAACTCCCAGCATGCTTCATTCATTTCTATGGAGTTCTCAGAACAGCCATCTTGGGAGTTGTAGTTTTACCACAGCTGGAGTGCCGGAGGTTAGCCATCACAGTACTAGAGCTTCAACTAGCTAAGGCTGACACCCTCCTACCTGGACTTAGTTACCTCGACACCACTCGTGGCATCAACCCTATTATCCATAAGCTACCATATGACATTCAAGAAAAATGGGTTAGTCAGGGATCAACTTACAAGAAAGAATACAGAGTTGCCTTTCCTCCCTTTTCCTACGTCTGCGACTTCATAATGGAAATCGCGGACTCAAAGAAGGATCCAAGTTTCTTCTACAGTGACTGTAACCCTCTCAGTCCATCTTCTCCAGGACTTGCAAACACACATATAACGCACAGGGACCGCAGGGGCCCAGGATCAGTGAAGAGGACTGATGTTCAACCTGCACCTGCTACAGTTCTTCAAAAGAATGGGCAAAACAAGAAACTTGAGGATCCAAATCGCCAATGTCCAAAACATAACAAGCCACATCCACTTAAGAAATGCATCGGCTTCAGAAAGAAACCTCTACAAGAACGTATGGAACTTTTAAAGGGATTTGGAGTTTGTTTCAGATGCTGTGCCTCCACAGAACACCTTGCAAAAGACTGTAAGGCTGTCATTGAATGCATGGAGTGCGGTAGTGACAACCACATACAAGCCATGTGTACCAACATAGCTCTACTCCATCCACAGACATCCCACGGGGAAAAGCATGGTGGGGAGCACACTGCACAAACAGTGGTCTCTACATGCACTGAAGTCTGCGGGGAAGGACTTTGTGAGAAATCCTGTGCAAAGATATGCTTGGTTCGTGTATACACAAAGGGCCAGACAGAAAGGCCCATAAGACTGTATACCATTCTTGACGATCAGAGTAACCGATCTCTTGCAAGTACAAGGTTCTTTGATCTGTTAGGCATAGCAGGAGGTGCTCTACCTTATACCATAGGTACTTGTGCAGGCATTACAGAAGTCTTGGGTAGAAGAACCAGTGGCCTCGTAGTTGCTCCTCTCAATAGCAACATGGAAATGCCCTTGCCTACTATCATCGAGTGTAATCAGATCCCAACTAAGAAGGATGAGATCCCAACTCCCCAAGCCGCCTTGTACCATTCTCACTTGAAGGACATGGCTAACAAAATCCCAGCCTTTGATGAAAATGCTAATATCCTGCTGTTACTCGGGAGAGACCTTTTAAGGGTGCACAAGGTTCGCCCTCAAATCAACGGCCTACATGATGCACCTTACGCCCAGCGTCTGTATCTGGGCTGGGTCATCATAGGCAATGTCTGCCTTAGCAACGCCAGAAACCTTTCTCAGTTTCTTCCTTTAAAACACACGTTCTGCCAAATGAATGCACTACTTGTTTTCCACGATGACAAGATCACTACAGTGTGAAAGAAAAGCTCTGTGACAAAGGTAAGCAAGAGCGCATCATACTAGATGATGGGAAAGCATTTATCTTCTTGGATGACAACATTGGTAACGAAGTGTTTGAGGTGACCACAAGAGACAACGAGTTAGCAGCCTCGATGGAAGACAAAGAATTCTTGAGAACCATGAGTAAAGAGTTCTGCGAAGATGATTCCAACAGCTGGATTTATGGTTCATCTCTTTAGAGCGCAACCGGAAACCGGAGATGAAGAAACATTTTGGCGACTTCATGCAGAAGATGTTTGAGAGAGATCATGCTGAGCCTGTACCCCCTCTTGCACAAGGAGAAGAATGCTGGTACCTCCCGTGTTTTGGTGTCTACCATCCTCACAAGCCTGACCAGATTAGGGTGGTCTTCGACTCAAGTGCTTGTCATGAAGGTGTTTATCTCAAGGACAATCTTCTCACTGGCCCTAACCTGAACAACAACCTCCTAGGAGTCTTACTCCACTTTAGACAAGAGCCTATTGTCATTATGGCCGACATCCAACAAATGTTTCATTGTTTCATCATCCGTGAAGACAACAGAAACTTCCTCAGGTTCCAATGGTACTGCAATAATGATGTCAACGACGAGGTTATAGACTATCAGATGAAAGTACACGTTTTCGGTAATAGCCCTTCCCCCCGCAGTTGCCATTTACGGACTGAGAAAAACGGCCCAAGAAGGCGAACAAGAGTTCGGGTCTGATGCACGTCAGTTTGTTGAAAAGAACTTCTACGTAGACGACGGTCTCAAGTCTCTACCTACGGAAGAAGAAGCCATCAACCTTCTCATCAGAACTCAGAACATACTCGCTACTGCCAACCTCAGACTACACAAAATCATCTCCAACAGCAATGAGGTAATGATAGCATTTCCTTCTGACGATCATACTGTCAGTGCTAAGGAATTTCAACTAGGGTCTGACCTTTCCCTTACGCAACGCAGCCTTGGATTGCTATGGGATGTTAAACAAGACACGTTCACATTTCAAACATCAGTCTGTGACAAGCCCTTCACAAAACGAGGAGTACTGTCTGCAGTAAACAGTATCTATGATCACTTGGGATTTATAGCACCCTTTACTATTCAGGGCAAGGTATTACTCAGACAACTTACTTCAGAGAACACTGACTGGGATACCCCTTTACCCAAAGAGAAAAAAATAAAGGTGGGAATCCTGGAAGCAGTCCCTCCAGGCATTGGAACAGTTCAAGATACCACGATCTTACACTCTTGCATCCTTGAAGAATGCCACCAGACTAGAGATCCATGTCTTCTCTGGTGTATCCATGGAACGCCGTAGCTGCCGTAACCTATCTCCGGGTTGTACACCCCAACGGTGAAATAGGTGTAGGATTCGTCATGGGCAAGGCCAAGCTAACTCCAAAGCCTGCACATACCATCCCAAGGCTACAACTCTGTGTAGCCATGTTAGCTGTTGAAATTGCTGAGCTTATAAAGCAGGAAACCGACTTCAACATTGACTCCTTTGACGTTTACTCAGACAGCAAAATCGTGCTAGGATACATACACAATCAAACAAGGTAGTTCCATGTGTATGTCAGCAATCAACTGGAAATTCTCCATTCCCGAGCAATGGCACTTTGAACCCACCGACCTTAACCCTGCCGACCTAGGCCATCGTGCAGTACCTGCTGCTGCTTTTCTGGGTACATCATGGATATCTCCACCAGTACTCTTGAATGACGAATTCTTCTCAAGTCCTGTAGAGTCTACCTTTGAACTTATCCATCCGGAGTCCAATAAGGAAATCAAGGCCATGGAAGCAAAGGAAGATGAACTCCTCACACCGACCTAGTGTAAAGAGGTAAGCAGGACTGGTGCATGTTGCTGCCTTCCCCTCTGAAGATGGACTCACGGCTCAATCTTCCTCCTACCGCTGTCAACACTTTAACCGCCTCCGGACCACCTAACGCAGATCTGCGGTCCGGAGGCGGCAGCTCTGCGCAGAGTGACGCATATACGCGTCATCTCGCGAGAGCCGAGATTTCCTGTGAACGCGCGCACACAGGCGCGCGCGTTCACAGGAACGGAAGGTAAGAGACAGGATCTCCAGCCTGCCAGCGGCGATCGCTCGCTGGCAGGCTGGAGATATGATTTTTTTTAACCCCTAACAGGTATATTAGACGCTGTTTTGATAACAGCGTCTAATATACCTGCTACCTGGTCCTCTGGTGTCCCTTTTGTTTGGATCGACCACCAGAGGACACAGGCAGCTCAGTACAGTCGCACCAAGCACCACACTACACTACACCCCCCCCCCCTGTCACTTATTAACCCCTTATGAACCCCTGTTCACCCCATATAGACTCCCTGATCACCCCCCTGTCATTGATCACCCCCCTGTCAGGCTCCGTTCAGACGTCCGTATGATTTTTACGGATCCACGAATACATGGATCGGATCCGCAAAACACATACGGACGTCTGAATGGAGCCTTACAGGGGGGTGATCAATGACAGGGGGGTGATCACCCCATATAGACTCCCTGATCACCCCCTGTCATTGATCACCCCATTCAGACATTTTATTTGGCCCAAGTTAGCGGAAATATATATATTTTTTTTTTTGTTTTTTCTTACTAAGTCTCATATTCCACTAACTTGTGTCAAAAAATAAAATCTCCCATGAACTCGCCGTACCCCTCACGGAATCCAAATGCGTAAATTTTTTTTTTACATTTATATTCCAGACTTCTTCTCACGCTTTAGGGCCCCTAAAATGCCAGGGCAGTATAAATACCCCACATGTGACCCCATTTCGGAAAGAAGACACCCCAAGGTATTCCGTGAGGGGCATATTGAGTCCATGAAAGATTGAAATTTTTGTCCCAAGTTAGCGGAAAGGGAGACTTTGTGAGAAAATACAAAAAAAAAATCAATTTCCGCTAACTTGTGCCAAAAAAAAAAATTCTATGAACTCGCCATGCCCCTCATTGAATATACTTGGGGTGTCTTCTTTCCAAAATGGGGTCACATGTGGGGTATTTATACTGCCCATTTTAGGGGCCCGAAAGCGTGAGAAGTCTGGGATCCAAATGTCTAAAAATGCCCTCCTAAAAGTAATTTGGGCCGCTTTGCGCATCTAGGCTGCAAAAAAGTGTGACACATCTGGTATCGCCGTACTCAGGAGAAGTTGGGCAATGTGTTTTGGGGTGTCATTTTACATATACCCATGCTGGGTGAGATAATATCTTGGTCAAATGCCAACTTTGTATAAAAAAATGGGAAAAGTTGTCTTTTGCCAAGATATTTCTCTCACCCAGCATGGGTATATGTAAAATGACACCCCAAAACACATTCCCCAACTTCTCCTGAGTACGGCGATACTACATGTGTGACACTTTTTTGCCGCCAAGGTGGGCAAATGGACCCACATTCCAAAGAGCACCTTTAAGATTTCACAGGTCATTTTTTACACATTTTGATTTCAAACTACTTACCACACATTAGGGCCCCTAGAATGCCAGGGCAGTATAACTACCCCACAAGTGACCCCATTTTGGAAAGAAGACACCCCAAGGTATTCCGTGAGGGGCATGGTGAGTTCCTAGAATTTTTTATTTTCTGTCACAAGTTAGCAAAAAATGATGATTTTTTTTATTTTATTTTTTTCTTACAAAGTCTCATATTCCACTAACTTGTGACAAAAAATAAAACATTCTAGGAACTCACCATGCCCCTCACGGAATACCTTGGGGTGTCTTCTTTCCAAAATGGGGTCACTTGTGGGGTATTTATACTGCCCTGGCAATTAAGGGGCCCAAATGTGTGGCAAGTAGTTTGCAATCAAAATGTGTAAAAAATGGCCTGCGAAATCCGAAAGGTGCTCTTTGGAATATGTGCCCCTTTGCCCACCTTGGCTGCAAAAAAGTGTCACACATGTGGTATCGCCATACTCAGGAGAAGTTGGGGAATGTGTTTTGGGGTGTCATTTTACATATACCCATGTTGGGTGAGATAAATATCTTGGTCAAATGCCAACTTTGTATAAAAAAATTGGAAATGTTGTCTTTTGCCAAGATATTTCTCTCACCCAGCATGGGTATATGTAAAATGACACCCCAAAACACATTCCCCAACTTCTGCTGAGTACGGCGATACCAGATGTTGGACACTTTTTTGCAGCCTAGGTGGGCAAAGGGACCCACATTCCAAAGTGCACCTTTCGGATTTCACCGGTCATTTTTACAGATTTTGATTGCAAACTTCTTCTCACACATATGGGCCCCTAAAATGCCAGCACAGTATAACTACGCCACAAGTGACCCCATTTTGGAAAGAAGACACCCCAAGGTATTTTGTGATGGGCATAGTGAGTTCATGGAAGTTTTTATTTTTTTCACAAGTTAGTGGAATATGAGACTTTGTAAGAAAAAAAAAAAAAAAATCATCATTTTCTGCTAACTTGTGACAAAAAATAAAAAGTTCTATGAACTCACTATGCCCATCAGCGAATACCTTAGGGTGTCTACTTTCCGAAATGGGGTAATTTGTGGGGTTTTTCTACTGTCTGGGCATTGTAGAACCTCAGGAAACATGACAGGTGCTCAGAAAGTCAGAGCTGCTTCAAAAAGCAGAAATTCAATTTTTTTTAATCAAAGACATGTAGAACAATAAATTTAGCAAAAAATGTATATGTGGATGGCGTTTTATTTGCAAAATTTTACAGCTGAAAGTGAAAAATGTCATTTTTTTGCAAAAAAATCGTTACATTTTGATTAATAACAAAAAAAGTAAAAATGTCAGCAGCAATAAAATACCACCAAATGAAAGCTCTATTAGTGAGAAGAAAAGGAGGTAAAATTCATTTGGGTGGTAAGTTGCATGACCGAGCGATAAACGGTGAAAGGAGTGTAGTGCCGAAGTGTAAAAAGTGGCCTGGTCATTAAGGGGGTTTCAGCTAGCGGGGTTGAAGTGGTTAAAGAGCAAGTCTACAAGTATTGTAGTAATGTTTTCCTTGTTGATGTTTTTGTTGTTGTTCCTTTCGTTTTGCAGATTTTCCAGAAGAAGAAACATCTATTATTCATGGACTTATCTAAAGTTTATTTTTGTTATTAGAAATCATTTTTTCACAGGGAGTGTCATGTTACACAGGCGTGGTTTGCCTTTATCCTGTGTGTCCCTTCTCTCTTCCCCTCCGGCTGCTCTCTGTAGACTCCTCCCCTCTCTCTCCCTTGTATTCTGGCTCCACCCTTCATCTCAGCCGCATGGATCCTGTTAGCTGCTCGCTCCATGATTTGTTCATCGGTGTCTGATCTGCACAGTTTGGAATAAACTCCTTCACGATCTACAAGGTGTCGTCTGGATGGAGTCACTGTCAGCCGATCACCGCTATCTCATCACAACTGGAAGTCACAGAGATCACCCTGTCAGCCGGTCACCGCTATCTCATCACAACTGGAAGTCACAGAGATCACACTGTCAGCCGGTCACCGCTATCTCATCACAACTGGAAGTCACAGAGATCACACTGTCAGCCGGTCACCGCTATCTCCTCACAACTGGAAGTCACAGAGATCACACTGTCAGCTGGTCACCGCTATCTCATCACAACTGGAAGTCACAGAGATCACACTGTCAGCTGGTCACCGCTATCTCATCACAACTGGAAGTCACAGAGATCACACTGTCAGCCGGTCACCGCTATCTCAACACAACTGGAAGTCACAGAGATCACCCTGTCAGCCGGTCACCGCTATCTCATCACAACTGGAAGTCACAGAGATCACACTGTCAGCCGGTCAACGCTATCTCATCACAACTGGAAGTCACAGAGATCACACTGTCAGCCGGTCAACGCTATCTCATCACAACTGGAAGTCACAGAGATCACACTGTCAGCCGGTCACCGCTATCGCATCACAACTGGAAGTCACAGAGATCACACTGTCAGCCGGTCGCCGCTATCTCATCACAACTGGAAGTCACAGAGATCACACTGTCAGCCGGTCACCGCTATCTCCTCACAACTGGAAGTCACAGAGATCACACTGTCAGCCGGTCAACGCTATCTCATCACAACTGGAAGTCACAGAGATCACACTGTCAGCCGGTGACCGCTATCTCATCACAAGTGGAAGTCACAGAGATCACACTGTCAGCCGGTGACCGCTATCTCATCACACTGGAAGTCACAGAAATCACACTGTCAGCCGGTCACCGCTATCTCATCACAACTGGAAGTCACAGAGATCACACTGTCAGCCGGTCAACGCTATCTCATCACAACTGGAAGTCAAAGAGATCACACTGTCAGCCGGTCACCGCTATCTCATCACAACTGGAAGTCACAGAGATCACACTGTCAGCCGGTCACTGCTATCTCATCACAACTGGAAGTCACAGAGATCACACTGTCAGCCGGTCACTGCTATCTCATCACAACTGGAAGTCACAGAGATCACACTGTCAGCCGGTCACACGCTATCTCATCACAACTGGAAGTCACAGAGATCACACTGTCAGCCGGTCAACGCTATCTCATCACAACTGGAAGTCACAGAGATCACACTGTCAGCCGGTCAACGCTATCTCATCACAACTGGAAGTCACAGAGATCACACTGTCAGCCGGTGACCGCTATCTCATCACAACTGGAAGTCACAGAGATCACACTGTCAGCCGGTCGACCGCTATCTCATCACAACTGGAAGTCACAGAGATCACACTGTCAGCCGGTCACCGCTATCTCATCACAACTGGAAGTCACAGAGATCACACTGTCAGCCGGTCAACGCTATCTCATCACAACTGGAAGTCACAGAGATCACACTGTCAGCCGGTCAACGCTATCTCATCACAACTGGAAGTCACAGAGATCACACTGTCAGCCGGTCACCGCTATCGCATCACAACTGGAAGTCACAGAGATCACACTGTCAGCCGGTCACCGCTATCTCATCACAACTGGAAGTCACAGAGATCACACTGTCAGCCGGTCACCGCTATCTCATCACAACTGGAAGTCACAGAGATCACACTGTCAGCCGGTCACCGCTATCTCATCACAACTGGAAGTCACAGAGATCACACTGTCAGCCGGTCAACGCTATCTCATCACAACTGGAAGTCACAGAGATCACACTGTCAGCCGGTGACCGCTATCTCATCACAACTGGAAGTCACAGAGATCACACTGTCAGCCGGTCACCGCTATCTCATCACAACTGGAAGTCACAGAGATCACACTGTCAGCCGGTCACCGCTATCTCATCACAACTGGAAGTCACAGAGATCACACTGTCAGCCGGTCAACGCTATCTCATCACAACTGGAAGTCACAGAGATCACACTGTCAGCTGGTCACCGCTATCTCATCACAACTGGAAGTCACAGAGATCACACTGTCAGCCGGTCACCGCTATCTCATCACAACTGGAAGTCACAGAGATCACCCTGTCAGCCGGTCACCGCTATCTCATCACAACTGGAAGTCACAGAGATCACACTGTCAGCCGGTCAACGCTATCTCATCACAACTGGAAGTCACAGAGATCACACTGTCAGCCGGTCAACGCTATCTCATCACAACTGGAAGTCACAGAGATCACACTGTCAGCCGGTCACCGCTATCGCATCACAACTGGAAGTCACAGAGATCACACTGTCAGCCGGTCACCGCTATCTCCTCACAACTGGAAGTCACAGAGATCACACTGTCAGCTGGTCACCGCTATCTTAGCACAACTGGAAGTCACAGAGATCACACTGTCAGCTGGTCACCGCTATCTCATCACAACTGGAAGTCACAGAGATCACACTGTCAGCCGGTCACCGCTATCTCATCACAAACTGGAAGTCACAGAGATCACCCTGTCAGCCGGTCACCGCTATCTCATCACAACTGGAAGTCACAGAGATCACACTGTCAGCTGGTCACCGCTATCTCATCACAACTGGAAGTCACAGAGATCACACTGTCAGCTGGTCACCGCTATCTCATCACAACTGGAAGTCACAGAGATCACACTGTCAGCTGGTCACCGCTATCTCATCACAACTGGAAGTCACAGAGATCACACTGTCAGCCGGTCACCGCTATCTCAACACAACTGGAAGTCACAGAGATCACCCTGTCAGCCTGGTCACCGCTATCTCATCACAACTGGAAGTCACAGAGATCACACTGTCAGCCGGTCACGCTATCTCATCACAACTGGAAGTCACAGAGATCACACTGTCAGCCGGTCAACGCTATCTCATCACAACTGGAAGTCACAGAGATCACACTGTCAGCCGGTCACCGCTATCTCATCACAACTGGAAGTCACAGAGATCACACTGTCAGCCGGTCACCGCTATCTCCTCACAACTGGAAGTCACAGAGATCACACTGTCAGCTGGTCACCGCTATCTCATCACAACTGGAAGTCACAGAGATCACACTGTCAGCTGGTCACCGCTATCTCATCACAACTGGAAGTCACAGAGATCACACTGTCAGCCGGTCACCGCTATCTCATCACAACTGGAAGTCACAGAGATCACACTGTCAGCCGGTCACCGCTATCTCATCACAACTGGAAGTCACAGAGATCACACTGTCAGCCGGTCACCGCTATCTCATCACAACTGGAAGTCACAGAGATCACACTGTCAGCCGGTCAACGCTATCTCATCACAACTGGAAGTCACAGAGATCACACTGTCAGCCGGTCACCGCTATCTCATCACAACTGGAAGTCACAGAGATCACACTGTCAGCCGGTCACCGCTATCTCATCACAACTGGAAGTCACAGAGATCACACTGTCAGCCGGTCACCGCTATCTCATCACAACTGGAAGTCACAGAGATCACACTGTCAGCCGGTCAACGCTATCTCATCACAACTGGAAGTCACAGAGATCACACTGTCAGCCGGTCACCGCTATCTCATCACAATGGAAGTCACAGAGATCACACTGTCAGCCGGTGACCGCTATCTCATCACAACTGGAAGTCACAGAAATCACACTGTCAGCCGGTCACCGCTATCTCATCACAACTGGAAGTCACAGAGATCACACTGTCAGCCGGTCACCGCTATCTCATCACAACTGGAAGTCACAGAGATCACACTGTCAGCCGGTCACCGCTATCTCATCACAACTGGAAGTCACCAGAGATCACACTGTCAGCCGGTCACCTGCTATCTCATCACAACTGGAAGTCACAGAGATCACACTGTCAGCCGGTCACCGCTATCTCATCACAACTGGAAGTCACAGAGATCACACTGTCAGCCGTTCAACGCTATCTCATCACAACTGGAAGTCACAGAGATCACACTGTCAGCCGGTCAACGCTATCTATCACAACTGGAAGTCACAGAGATCACACTGTCAGCCGGTGACCGCTATCTCATCACAACTGGAAGTCACAGAGATCACACTGTCAGCCGGTCACCGCTATCTCATCACAACTGGAAGTCACAGAAATCACACTGTCAGCCGGTCACCGCTATCTCATCACAACTGGAAGTCACAGAGATCACACTGTCAGCCGGTCAACGCTATCTCATCACAACTGGAAGTCACAGAGATCACACTGTCAGCCGGTCAACGCTATCTCATCACAACTGGAAGTCACAGAGATCACACTGTCAGCCGGTCAACGCTATCTCATCACAACTGGAAGTCACAGAGATCACACTGTCAGCCGGTCACCGCTATCGCATCACAACTGGAAGTCACAGAGATCACACTGTCAGCCGGTCGCCGCTATCTCATCACAACTGGAAGTCACAGAGATCACACTGTCAGCCGGTCACCGCTATCTCCTCACAACTGGAAGTCACAGAGATCACACTGTCAGCCGGTCAACGCTATCTCATCACAACTGGAAGTCACAGAGATCACACTGTCAGCCGGTGACCGCTATCTCATCACAAGTGGAAGTCACAGAGATCACACTGTCAGCCGGTGACCGCTATCTCATCACAACTGGAAGTCACAGAAATCACACTGTCAGCCGGTCACCGCTATCTCATCACAACTGGAAGTCACAGAGATCACACTGTCAGCCGGTCAACGCTATCTCATCACAACTGGAAGTCACAGAGATCACACTGTCAGCCGGTCACCGCTATCTCATCACAACTGGAAGTCACAGAGATCACACTGTCAGCCGGTCACTGCTATCTCATCACAACTGGAAGTCACAGAGATCACACTGTCAGCCGGTCACCGCTATCTCATCACAACTGGAAGTCACAGAGATCACACTGTCAGCCGGTCAACGCTATCTCATCACAACTGGAAGTCACAGAGATCACACTGTCAGCCGGTCAACGCTATCTCATCACAACTGGAAGTCACAGAGATCACACTGTCAGCCGGTGACCGCTATCTCATCACAACTGGAAGTCACAGAGATCACACTGTCAGCCGGTGACCGCTATCTCATCACAACTGGAAGTCACAGAGATCACACTGTCAGCCGGTGACCGCTATCTCATCACAACTGGAAGTCACAGAGATCACACTGTCAGCCGGTCAATGCTATCTCATCACAACTGGAAGTCACAGAGATCACACTGTCAGCCGGTCACCGCTATCTCATCACAACTGGAAGTCACAGAGATCACACTGTCAGTGCTTAGACTGGAGACGCAGAACCGTCTAATGGCCACCAGGATCCCTCTCCCAGGCGGCTCTTAGGCCCTTGAGCCTCCCAGAAGTGATGCAATAAATTCTAAACCCTAACCCCAGGACACGTCTGCTCGAGGAAAGCCAGGAACAAAGCAACTGTCCCCTCCCTGACAACGGCTGCTTCCACAGCTGCGCTCCAACATTTATCCCAGAAAGCGGACGGATCCCACTGCAATTAATGGGAACTGGAGGTCCTCCAGCCCGATCCAGAAAATGCAGGTGTGATCCCGGCCCTACCCTGGTACCTGGAAATCCCTGGATCATTTCCCCATCTCCAGAAATCTAGTGGTGGAGGTGTAGGGGACATGAATACTGCAGGCAGAGCGAGCACTGGGGACACTACGGAGCAAAGCATGCTGGGAGCGGAGGAGGACAGGAAGTTCTTCTTGTAAACATCCTGCCAGGGTGGCAGACTTTGCGGATCTGAAGACCTCATGGGCAGCAGGCAGTGATGGAAGACGGAGTGGGGGTGTGACCCCTCAGGGCTCAGCCAGGGAAGCTCAACAGATAGATGACCCTTTTTGGCGTATATCTGTCAAAGATTGCAGTGCAAAGGTTTTCCCCGCTCACGCCAGGTGTAAGAAAAAGGGGGCAGCCGCCAAGCCCGTCTCATTTATCATTTTCTACGCCTGTTTTAGGCTGCATCCCAGGTTGTACCCCCAGGCTGTATCTCGGGCTGTAGCCCAGGCTGTATCTCGGGCTGTAGCCCAGGCTGTATCTTAGGTTGTATCCCAGGCTGTATCTCAGGTTGTATACTAGGCTGTATCTCAGGTTGTATACTAGGCTGTACCCCAGGCTGTATCCAAGGTTGTATCCCAGACTGTATCCTAGGCTCTGTAACAGCGGCTGCTGTACGCTGCTGTTCCCCCGCTTATCGCCGCGGACCCGGGCTTCGCGCTCTGAGATGACCTGTGTTCGGTGCTTCCCATTTCACCGCTGCGGTTCTGGGCTGTTTCTGTTATTGCTTCCACTCAACCCTGGACACAGCATGAGGTCAGCTGGTTTTGGGTTACACTGCTCTGAGGGCGGAGCGCATCACTCCCTGGGCTGTGGGGGTTTGGTCAGGTGACCTCGCTGACCAACCCTGGCTCTCCTGCAGGTACTAAAGTGGCTCAGCCCCCTTCCCAGATGCCTCAGTGTCAAGGTCCTTGAGTTTGCTGGTTCCTGATACTCTCGTGTGCTCCTGATCTTTACTTCATTCCTGGACTCTGCTTATCGTCTGATCCCTGCCTGCTTGCCTTGTCTCTCAAGTTGCTGACCTGGATTTCCTGACCTGTTTCTGTGCCGCCTGCCCTGACCTTTTGCCTGACTACTTCTCTGCCTCATCCTTCGGTCCTACACTGTTGACCCCGTCTGCCTGACTACGCGTGTACTTCTGGTACCTTTCTCAAGTACCTCCTGGACCAGCTGCCAATGACTCGGGGATTGCTTTGAAGTAGCCCCTGGCAACTGCCCTAACGGCTCAAGTCTATCCTCATCATCTGAGACTCTAGTGAAAAGTATGTAGTTGCTTAGACACACCTGCTGATGTGTGACCGGCTGCATCTCAGGCGGCGCCCCAGGCTGCATCTCAGACGACGCACCAGGCTGCGTCTCAGGTGGCGCCCCAGGCTCCGTCTCAGGATGAGCTCCAGGCTCCATCTCAGGCGGCGCCGCAGTCTCCGTCTCAGGCAGCGCCCCAGGCTCCATCTCAGGGGGCGCCCCAGGCTGCGTCTCAGGCGGCGCCCCAGGCTGCGTCTCAGGCGGCGCCCCAGTCTCCGTCTCAGGCGGCGCCCCAGTCTGCGTCTCAGGCGGCGCCCCAGTCTGCGTCTCAGGCGGCGCCCCAGTCTCCGTCTCAGGCGGCGCCCCAGTCTCCATCTGAGGCGGCGCCCCAGTCTCCATCTGAGGCGGCACCCCAGTCTCCATCTCAGGAGGAGCCCCAGTCTCCATCTCAGGAGGAGCCCCAGTCTCCATCTCAGGAGGAGCCCCAGTCTCCATCTCAGGAGGAGCCCCAGTCTCCATCTCAGGAGGAGCCCCAGTCTCCATCTCAGGAGGAGCCCCAGTCTCCATCTCAGGAGGAGCCCCAGTCTCCATCTCAGGAGGAGCCACAGTCTCCATCTCAGGCGGCGCCCCAGGCTGCATCTCAAGTTTGTTGGGGGCATTTATTGCTGATTGCCCCTTGGCTGACACATTAAGTTTAGAGGCCTGACACTGCAGAGCTGATTGTGCAGTTACCCTGCCCTCGCTGATGATATGACTGCTAGGATTGGAGCAGGCAGTGGCCCCCGCCTGTCACTGACCGCATGCTCCCCATTCCAGCAGCTGCCGACTCTGCAAGGACACTCAGGACTGCGCGGACCGGCCAGATGTGGTGGAAGAATCCATCAGAAAATACTCAGTGTAAAGACTTCTGCCTGTTATCATATGGGGCTGAAACGTGTCAGTCCCTGCGAAGCTCTGCAGCTTCACTGAAGCAGAGCATCTCTATTCGTATCAATGTAATCTGCACCTGTGTATTTCCTGGAAGATTTTATCTTGTAGTTAACGGGAAGGGGTTAAAAAGAAAAACTCATGACACTCAAACCATTGGTATCTAATAACTCCTGTCAAGCCACGCCCCCAAACCACGCCCCCCTCTGCCTGGAGACTCATCACCCAAGACCTATGGGAGACGTAACCCAAAGGGAGTTGTTGCTTCTTAAAGGGACGGTGCTCCTAATGAATCTGTTTCCTCTCAGCAGGAGCCCTCATTCTGTAATGTCTGACGACCCGTACTCTCTGGTGCCTCAGTGGCCGGCGGCATCATACACTGACTCTTTGTGATATACCGCCACTGATCCGCGGTTACAGCGTGCCGCAGATGATACAATTCCCAGGGCGATCATCCTGTGCAGAGGTTTCCTGCTAGATGTGAACAGTGCCCAAATTCCTCGCCTTCATCGGGTGAGGCCACACCTTGTGGTAGCGCGGCACGTGGCCAGCTACTGTGCAGCCATATTTATGCGTCTGCCACGGCTTTTACATGTGAAATGCATTTTACTCAACATTTCTTACCTGTAAAAAAAACTGCGCCAAATACGTCTGCTGGTGCAGCGTCCCGCTACACGTGTGTGGCCACGGCCTAAATGCACTTTATACCTTGAAACTGTATTATGTGACTTTGTATCAATGTATCTGCAAAACCCCTGTTACCAGGCAGATTAGGTGTAATGTATACATCCCACCACTAGATGGGGGTGACACTTAGGTTCTATATATATCTAGGTCAGGCCTAGTGAGAGGTCTCTCTGAGGAGATCAGACCAGAGTGGAGTTCAGGGTTCAGATTAGAGCAGATCTGAGGAGGTCACATTAGATTAGTGGGAGAGACTGCAGGGTGAAGCCTCCATGACACAGATCAGTGGGAGAGACTGCAGGGTGAAGACTCCATGACACAGATCAGTGGGAGAGACTGCAGGGTGAAGCCTCCATGACACAGATCAGTGGGAGAGACTGCAGGGTGAAGCCTCCATGACACAGATTAGTGGGAGAGACTGCAGGGTGAAGCCTCCATGACACAGATTAGTGGGAGAGACTGCAGGGTGAAGCCTCCATGACACAGATCAGTGGGGAGAGACTGCGGGGTGAAGCCTCTATGACACTGATTAGTGGGAGAGACTGCAGGGTGAAGCCTCCATGACACAGATCAGTGGGAGAGACTGCAGGGTGAAGCCTCTATGACACTGATTAGTGGGAGAGACTGCAGGGTGAAGCCTCCATGACACAGATCAGTGGGAGAGACTGCAGGGTGAAGCCTCCATGACACAGATCAGTGGGAGAGACTGCAGGGTGAAGCCTCCATGACACAGATCAGTGGGAGAGACTGCAGGGTGAAGCCTCCATGACACAGATCAGTGGGAGAGACTGCAGGGTGAAGCCTCCATGACACAGATCAGTGGAGAGACTGCAGGGTGAAGCCTCCATGACACAGATCAGTGGGAGAGACTGCGGGGTGAAGACTCCATGACACAGATCAGTGGGAGAGACTGCAGGGTGAAGCCTCCATGACACAGATCAGTGGAGAGACTGCAGGGTGAAGCTCCATGACACAGATTAGTGGGAGAGACTGCAGGGTGAAGCCTCCATGACACAGTCAGTGGGAGAGACTGCAGGGTGAAGCCTCCATGACACAGATCTAGTGGGAGAGACTGCAGGTGAAGCCTCCATGACACGATAGTGGGAGAGACTGCGCGTGAAGCCTCCATGACACAGATCAGTGGGAGAGACTGCAGGGTGAAGACTCCATGACACAGATAGTGGGAGAGACTGCAGGGTGAAGACTCATGACACAGATCAGTGGGAGAGACTGCAGGGTGAAGACTCTATGACACTGATTAGTGGGAGAGACTGCAGGGTGAAGACTCCATGACACAGATTAGTGGGAGAGACTGCAGGGTGAAGCCTCCATGACACAGATCAGTGGGAGAGACTGCAGGGTGAAGCCTCCATGACACAGATCAGTGGGAGAGACCGCAGGGTGAAGCCTCCATGACACAGATTAGTGGGAGAGACTGCAGGGTGAAGCCTCCATGACACAGATTAGTGGGAGAGACTGCAGGGTGAAGCCTCTATGACACTGATTAGTGGGAGAGACTGCAGGGTGAAGCCTCCATGACACAGATCAGTGGGAGAGACTGCAGGGTGAAGACTCCATGACACAGATCAGTGGGAGAGACTGCAGGGTGAAGCCTCTATGACACTGATAGTGGGAGAGACTGCAGGGTGAAGCCTCCATGACACAGATCAGTGGGAGAGACTGCAGGGTGAAGACTCCATGACACAGATTAGTGGGAGAGACTGCAGGGTGAAGCCTCCATGACACAGATTCAGTGGGAGAGACTGCAGGGTGAAGCCTCCATGACACAGATTCAGTGGGAGAGACTGCAGGGTGAAGCCTCCATGACACAGATTAGTGGGAGAGACTGCATGGTGAAGCCTCCATGACACAGATTAGTGGGAGAGACTGGCAGGGTGAAGCCATCCATGACACAGATTAGTGGGAGAGACTGCAGGGTGAAGCCTCCATGACACAGATTAGTGGAGAGACTGCAGGGGTGAAGCCTCCATGACACAGATCAGTGGGAGAGACTGCCAGGGTGAAGCCTCTATGACACTGATTAGTGGGAGAGACTGCAGGGTGAAGCCTCCATGACACAGATAGTGGAGAGACTGCAGGGTGAAGCCTCCATACACAGATCTAGTGGGAGAGACTGCAGGGTGAAGCCTCCATGACACAGATTAGTGGGCGAGACTGCAGGGTGAAGCCTCCATGACACGAATCAGTGGAGAGACTGCAGGGGTGAAGCCTCCATGACAACAGATCAGTGGGAGAGACTGCAGGGTGAAGCCTCCATGACACAGATCAGTGGGAGATGACTGCAGGGTGAAGCCTCCATGACACAGATTAGTGGGAGAGACTGCAGGTGAACCTCCATGACACAGATTATTGGAGAGACTGCAGGGTGAAGCCTCCATGACACAGATCAGTGGGAGAGACTGCAGGGTGAAGCCTCCATTACACAGATCAGTGGGAGAGACTGCAGGGTGAAGCCTCCATGACACCAGATCAAGTGGGAGAGAGACTGCAGGGTGAAGACTCCATGACACAGATTAGTGGGAGAGACTGCGGGTGAAGACTCCATGACACAGATCAGTGGGGAGAGACTGCAGGTGAAGGCCTCCATGACACTGATCAGTGGGAGAGACTGCAGGGTGAAGCCTCCATGACACAGATCAGTGGGAGAGACTGCCGGGTGAAGCCTCCATGACACAGATCAGTGGGAGAGACTGCGGGGTGAAGCCTCCATGACACAGATTAGTGGGAGAGACTGCAGGGTGAAGCCTGCCATGACACAGATTAAGTGGGGAGAGACTGCGGGGTGAAGACTCCATGACACAGATCAGTGGGAGAGACTGCAGGGTGAAGCCTCCATGACACGATCAGTGGGAGAGACTGCAGGGTGAAGCCTCCATGACACAGATCAGTGGGAGAGACTGCGGGGTGAGGCCTCCATGACACAGATTAGTGGGAGAGACTGCAGGGTGAAGACTCCATGACACAGATCAGTGGGAGAGACTGCAGGGTGAAGCCTCCATGACACAGATCAGTGGGAGAGACTGCAGGGTGAAGCCTCCATGACACTGATCAGTGGGAGAGACTGCGGGGTGAAGACTCCATGACACAGATTAGTGGGAGAGACTGCAGGGTGAAGCCTCCATGACACAGATTAGTGGGAGAGACTGCGGGGTGAAGCCTCCATGACACAGATCAGTGGGAGAGACTGCGGGGTGAAGACTCCATGACACAGATCAGTGGGAGAGACTGCGGGGTGAAGCCTCCATGACACAGATTAGTAGGAGAGACTGCAGGGTGAAGCCTCCATGACACAGATTAGTGGGAGAGACTGCGGGGTGAAGCCTCCATGACACAGATCAGTGGGAGAGACTGCAGGGTGAAGACTCCATGACACAGATTAGTGGGAGAGACTGCAGGGTAAAGCCTCCATGACACAGATCAGTGGGAGAGACTGCAGGGTGAAGCCTCCATGACACAGATCAGTGGGAGAGACTGCAGAGTGAAGCCTCCATGACACAGATTAGTGGGAGAGACTGCAGGGTGAAGCCTCCATGACACAGATCAGTGGGAGAGACTGCAGGGTGAAGCCTCCATGACACAGATTAGTGGGAGAGACTGCAGGGTGAAGCCTCCATGACACAGATTAGTGGGAGAGACTGCAGGGTGAAGACTCCATGACACAGATCAGTGGGAGAGACTGCAGGGTGAAGACTCCATGACACAGATCAGTGGGAGAGACTGCAGGGTGACGACTCCATGACACAGATTAGTGGGAGAGACCGCAGGGTGAAGCCTCCATGACACAGATCAGTGGGAGAGACTGCAGGGTGAAGCTCCATGACACAGATCAGTGGGAGAGACTGCAGGGTGAAGACTCCATGACACAGATCAGTGGGAGAGACTGCAGGGTGAAGCCTCCATGACACAGATCAGTGGGAGAGACTGCAGGGTGAAGCTCCATGACACAGATCAGTGGGAGAGACTGCAGGGTGAAGTCCATGACACAGATCAGTGGGAGAGACTGCAGGGTGAAGCCTCCATGACACAGATCAGTGGGAGAGACTGCAGGGTGAAGCCTCCATGACACAGATCAGTGGGAGAGACTGCAGGGTGAAGACCCATGACACAGATCAGTGGGAGAGACTGCAGGGTGAAGCCTCCATGACACAGATCAGTGGGAGAGACTGCAGGGTGAAGCCTCCATGACACAGATCAGTGGGAGAGACTGCAGGGTGAAGACTCCATGACACAGATCAGTGGGAGAGACTGCAGGGTGAAGCCTCCGATGACACAGATCAGTGGGAGAGACTGCAGGGGTGAAGACTCCATGACACAGATCAGTGGGAGAGACTGCAGGGTGAAGACTCCATGACACAGATCAGTGGGAGAGACTGCAGGGTGAGAGCCTCCATGACACAGATCAGTGGGAGAGACTGCAGGGTGAAGCCTCCATGACACAGATTAGTGGGAGAGACTGCAGGGTGAAGGCCTCCATGACACAGATCAGTGGGAGAGACTGCAGGGTGAAGCCTCCATGACACAGATCAGTGGGAGAGACTGCAGGGTGAAGACTCCATGACACAGATCAGTGGGAGAGACTGCAGGGTGACGACTCCATGACACAGATCAGTGGGAGAGACTGCAGGGTGAAGCCATCCATGACACAGATTAGTGGGAGAGACTGCAGGGTGAAGCCTCCATGACACAGATAGTGGGAGAGACTGCGGGGTGAAGCCTCCATGACACAGATCATTGGTAGAGACTGCAGGTGAAGCCTCCATGCACAGATCAGTGGGAGAGACTGCAGGGTGAAGCCTCCATGACCACAGATCAGTGGGAGAGACTGCAGGTTGAAGCCTCCATGACACAGATCAGTGGGAGAGGACTGCAGGGTGAAGCCTCCATGACACAGATCAGTGGGAGAGACTGCAGGGTGAAGCCTCCATGACACAGATCAGTGGGAGAGACTGCGGGTGAAGCCTTCCATGACACAGATCAGTGGGAGAGACTGCGGGGTGAAGCCTCCATGACACAGATTAGTGGGAGAGACTGCAGGGTGAAGCCTCCAATGACACAGATCAGTGGGAGAGACTGCAGGTGAAGCCTCCATGACACAGATCAGTGGGAGAGACTGTAGGGTGAAGACTCCATGACACAGATCAGTGGGAGAGACTGCAGGGTGAAGACTCCATGACACAGATTAGAGGGAGAGACTGCAGGGGTGAAGACTCCATGACACAGATTAGTGGGAGAGACTGCGGGGTGAAGACTCCATGACACTGAGTAGTGGAGAGACTGCAGGGGGGGGCGGGGTGAAGACTCCATGACACAGATTCAGTGGGAGAGACTGCAGGGTGAAGACTCCATGACACAGATTAGTGGGAGAGACTGCAGGGTGAAGACTCCATGACACAGATTAGTGGGAGAGACTGCAGGGTGAAGCCTCCATGACACAGATCAGTGGAGAGACTGCAGGGTGAAGCCTCCATGACACAGATCAGTGGGAGAGACTGCAGGGGTGAAGCCTCCATGACACAGATAGTGGGAGAGACTGCAGGGTGAAGCCTCCATGACACAGATCAGTGGGAGAGACTGCAGGTGAAGCCTCCATGACACAGATCAGGGGGAGAGACTGCAGGGTGAAGCCTCCATGACACAGATCAGTGGGAGAGACTGCAGGGTGAAGCCTCCATGACACAGATAGTGGGAGAGGACTGCAGGGGTGAAGCCTCCATGACACAGATAGTGGGAGGAAGGAGACTGCATGGGTGAAGACTCCATGACACAGATCAGTGGGAGAGGACTGCGGGTGAAGCCTCCATGACACAGATCAGTGGGAGAGGACTGCAGGGGTGAAGCCTCCATGACACAGATCAGTGGGAGAGACTGCGGGGTGAAGCCTCCATGACACGATAGTGGGAGAGACTGCAGGGTGAAGCCTCCATGACACAGATCAGTGGGAGAGACTGCAGGGTGAAGCCTCCATGACACTGATCAGTGGGAGAGACTGCAGGGTGAAGCCTCCATGACACAGATCAGTGGGAGAGACTGCAGGGTGAAGCCTCCATGACACAGATCAGTGGGAGAGACTGCAGGGTGAAGACCTCCATGACACAGATCAGTGGGAGAGACTGCAGGGTGAAGCCTCCATGACACAGATCAGTGGGAGAGACTGCAGGGTGAAGACCTCCATGACACAGATCAGTGGGAGAGACTGCGGGGTGAAGACTCCATGACACAGATCAGTGGGAGAGACTGCAGGGTGAAGCCTCCATGACCCAGATTAGTGGGAGGAGACTGCAGGGTGAAGACTCCATGCCACAATCAAGATGATCTAGTGGGAGAGACTGCAGGGGTAAGCTCCATGACACAGATTCAGTGGGAGAGACTGCAGGGTGAAGCCTCCATGACACAGATCAGTGGGAGAGACTGCAGGGTGAAGCCTCCATGACACAGATCAGTGGGAGAGACTTGCAGGGTGAAGCCTCCATGACACAGATTAGTGGGAGAGACTGCGGGTGAGCCTCCATGACACAGATCAGTGGGAGAGACTGCAGGGTGAAGCCTCCATGACACAGATTCAGTGGGAGAGACTGCAGGGTGAAGGCCTCCATGACACAGATTAGTGGGAGAGACTGCAGGGTGAAGCCTCCATGACACAGATCAGTGGGAGAGACTGCAGGGTGAAGCCTCCATGACACAGATCAGTGGGAGAGACTGCAGGGTGAAGCCTCCATGACACAGATTAGTGGGAGAGACTGCAGGGGTGAAGCCTCCATGACACAGATTAGTGGGAGAGACTGCAGGGTGAAGCCTCCATGACACAGATCAGTGGGAGAGACTGCAGGGTGAAGCCTCCATGACACAGATTAGTGGGAGAGACTGCAGGGTGAAGCCTCCATTGACACAGATCAGTGGGAGAGACTGCAGGGTGAAGCCTCCATGACACAGATCAGTGGGAGAGACTGCAGGGTGAAGCCTCCATGACACAGATCAGTGGGAGAGACTGCGGGTGAAGCCTCCATGACACAGATCAGTGGGAGAGACTGCAGGGTGAAGCCTCCATGACACAGATCAGTGGGAGAGACTGCAGGGTGAAGCCTCCATGACACAGATCAGTGGGAGAGACTGCAGGGTGAAGCCTCCATGACACAGATCAGTGGGAGAGACTGCAGGGTGAAGCCTCCATGACACAGATCAGTGGGAGAGACTGCAGGGTGAAGCCTCCATGACACAGATCAGTGGGAGAGACTGCAGGGTGAAGCCTCCATGACACAGATAGTGGGAGAGACTGCAGGGGTGAAGACTCCATGACACAGATCAGTGGGAGAGACTGCAGGGTGAAGACCTCCATGACACAGATCAGTGGGAGAGACTGCAGGGTGAAGCCTCCATGACACAGATCAGTGGGAGAGACTGCAGGGTGAAGACTCCATGACACAGATCAGTGGGAGAGACTGCAGGGTGAAGCCTCCATGACACAGATTAGTGGGAGAGACTGCAGGGTGAAGCCTCCATGACACAGATCAGTGGGAGAGACTGCAGGGTGAAGACTCCATGACACAGATCAGTGGGAGAGACTGCAGGTGAAGCCTCCATGACACAGATCAGTGGAGAGACTGCAGGGTGAAGCCTCCATGACACAGATTCAGTGGGAGAGACTGCAGGGTGAAGCCTCCATGACACAGATCAGTGGGAGAGACTGCAGGGTGAAGACTCCATGACACAGATAAGTGGGAGAGACTGCAGGGTGAAGCCTCCATGACACAGATTAGTGGGAGAGACTGCAGGGTGAAGACTCCATGACACAGATCAGTGGGAGAGACTGCAGGGTGAAGACTCCATGACACAGATCAGTGGGAGAGACTGCAGGGTGAAGCCTCCATGACACAGATTAGTGGGAGAGACTGCAGGGTGAAGACTCCATGACACAGATTAGTGGGAGAGACTGCAGGGTGAAGACTCCATGACACAGATCAGTGGGAGAGACTGCAGGGTGAAGCCTCCATGACACAGATCAGTGGGAGAGACTGCAGGGTGAAGCCTCCATGACACAGATTAGTGGGAGAGACTGCAGGGTGAAGACTCCATGACACAGATCAGTGGGAGAGACTGCAGGGTGAAGCCTCCATGACACAGATTAGTGGGAGAGACTGCAGGGGTGAAGCCTCCATGACACAGATTAGTGGGAGAGACTGCAGGGTGAAGACTCCATGACACAGATTAGTGGGAGAGACTGCAGGGTGAAGCCTCCATGACACAGATTAGTGGGAGAGACTGCAGGGTGAAGCCTCCATGACACAGATCAGTGGGAGAGACTGCAGGGTGAAGCCTCCATGACACAGATCAGTGGGAGAGACTGCAGGGTGAAGACTCCATGACACAGATTAGTGGGAGAGACTGCAGGGTGAAGACTCCATGACACAGATCAGTGGGAGAGACTGCAGGGTGAAGACTCCATGACACAGATCAGTGGGAGAGACTGCAGGGTGAAGCCTCCATGACACAGATCAGTGGGAGAGACTGCAGGGTGAAGCCTCCATGACACAGATCAGTGGGAGAGACTGCAGGGTGAAGCCTCCATGACACAGATCAGTGGGAGAGGACTGCAGGGTGAAGCCTCCATGACACAGATCAGTGGGAGAGACTGCAGGGTGAAGCCTCCATGACACAGATCAGTGGGAGAGGACTGCAGGGTGAAGACTCCATGACACAGATCAGTGGGAGAGACTGCAGGGTGAAGCCTCCATGACACAGATCAGTGGGAGAGACTGCAGGGTGAAGCCTCCATGACACAGATCAGTGGGAGAGACTGCAGGGTGAAGCCTCCATGACACAGATCAGTGGGAGAGACTGCAGGGTGAAGACTCCATGACACAGATTAGTGGGAGAGACTGCAGGGTGAAGCCTCCATGACACAGATCAGTGGGAGAGACTGCAGGGTGAAGCCTCCATGACACAGATCAGTGGGAGAGACTGCAGGGTGAAGCCTCCATGACACTGATTAGTGGGAGAGACTGCAGGGTGAAGCCTCCATGACACAGATCAGTGGGAGAGACTGCAGGGTGAAGCCTCCATGACACAGATCAGTGGGAGAGACTGCAGGGTGAAGCCTCCATGACACAGATCAGTGGGAGAGACTGCAGGGTGACGACTCCATGACACAGATCAGTGGGAGAGACTGCAGGGTGAAGGCCTCCATGACACAGATTAGTGGGAGAGACTGCAAGGGTGAAGCCTCCATGACACAGATTAGTGGGAGAGACTGCAGGGTGAAGCCTCCATGACACAGATCTGTGGGAGAGACTGCAGGGTGAAGCCTCCATGACACAGATTAGTGGGAAGAGACTGCAGGGTGAAGACTCCATACACAGATCAGTGGGAGAGACTGCAGGGTGAAGCCTCCATGACACTGATCAGTGGGAGAGACTGCAGGGTGAAGCCTCCATGGACACTGATCAGTGGGAGAGACTGCAGTGTGAAGCCTCCATGACACAGATCTAGTGGGAGAGACCTGCAGGGGTGAAGCCTCCATGACACAGATTAGTGGGAGAGACTGCAGGGTGAAGACTCCATGAACACGATCAGTGGGAGAGACTGCAGGGTGAAGCCTCCATGACACAGATTAGTGGGAGAGACTGCAGGGTGAAGCCTCCATGACACAGATTCAGTGGGAGAGGACTGCAGGGTGAAGCCTCCATGACACAGATCAGTGGGAGAGACTGCAGGGTGAAGCCTCCATGACACAGATTAGTGGGAGAGACTGCAGGGTGAAGCCTCCATGACACAGATTCAGTGGGAGAGACTGCAGGGTGAAGCCTCCATGACACAGATCAGTGGGAGAGACTGCAGGGTGAAGCCTCCATGACACAGATAGTGGGAGAGACTGCAGGGTGAAGACTCCATGACACAGATCAGTGGGAGAGACTGCAGGGTGAAGCCTCCATGACACAGATCAGTGGGAGAGACTGCAGGGTGAAGACTCCATGACACAGATCAGTGGGAGAGACTGCAGGGTGAAGCCTCCATGACACAGATCAGTGGGAGAGACTGCAGGGTGAAGCCTCCATGACACTGATTAGTGGGAGAGACTGCAGGGTGAAGACTCCATGACACAGATTCAGTGGGAGAGACTGCAGGGTGAAGACTCCATGACACAGATCAGTGGGAGAGACTGCAGGGATGAAGACTCCATGACACAGATTAGTGGGAGAGACTGCAGGGTGAAGCCTCCATGACACAGATTAGTGGGAGAGACTGCAGGGTGAAGCCTCCATGACACAGATCAGTGGGAGAGACTGCAGGGTGAAGACTCCATGACACAGATCAGTGGGAGAGACTGCAGGGTGAAGCCTCCATGACACAGATTAGTGGGAGAGACTGCAGGGTGAAGCCTCCATGACACAGATTAGTGGGAGAGACTGCAGGGGTGAAGCCTCCATGACACAGATCAGTGGGAGAGACTGCAGGGTGAAGCCTCCATGACACAGATCAGTGGGAGAGACTGCAGGGGTGAAGACTCCATGACACAGATCAGTGGGAGAGACTGCAGGGTGAAGCCTCCATGACACAGATCAGTGGGAGAGACTGCAGGGTGTAGACTCCATGACACAGATTAGTGGGAGAGACTGCAGGGTGAAGCCTCCATGACACAGATCAGTGGGAGAGACTGCAGGGTGAAGCCTCCATGACACAGATTAGTGGGAGAGACTGCAGGGTGAAGCCTCCATGACACAGATCAGTGGGAGAGACTGCAGGGTGAAGCCTCCATGACACAGATTAGTGGGAGAGACTGCAGGGTGTAGACTCCATGACACAGATTAGTGGGAGAGACTGCAGGGTGAAGACTCCATGACACAGATCAGTGGGAGAGACTGCAGGGTGTAAGACTCCATGACACAGATCTAGTGGGAGAGACTGCAGGGTGAAGACTCCATGACACAGATCAGTGAGTGCAGCCGACTTCGCTATGAGGTAGTACTGGGATGTGAGGCGCAGGAGAGCGTTTTCTTTCTGTGGCCGGACTATACACTTGCATCCCTGACCAGTAGCAGAAGAGTTTGCCTCCCTGGAACAGAAACAAGCTTCCTAAGGAATCATCGGTGATAGGAGCCATTATTGGGGGCCACATACACCTTTGCGCAGGGTGGAGGACTTCAAGCTTCTGGCAGCCACACCAACCTTCTGAGAGGCAGATGAGTTTACCCGTCCCAATATTCAGCTTGTAGGGAAAGGACAAGGAATAGGACTGAGCACATCAATAGGAACCAGGTGCACCGAACCCACAGCTCAAAATAAGCCTAAGAAAGCCTGGAAACAGTGGATCTACAGAATTATCTCTAATACCAACCAGAGACTGGAGTCTGTATCTCCCCACTGTCTACCTCATTATTACCACTACTGGTTGTACCACCATTACCGGTACTGGCGTCACGACAAAAACCATCAAGGGACTCAGCCGCAACAAGCACCCTAAGCACCCCTAACATCAAGGCCACCTCAACCACCATCTTGGCTGATGCTTCCACAGAGCATGCCCCGGAGGATTTCGTGCTGTCCACCTCAACACTGTGCTGCCGGCCCAGGGAGGACTTTCTGCTAACCGTGAGTAACCGATGAACTGGGTGTTATTGGCCCCTCATCGGTCCACCGTGCACCTCACGTGTAGTCCCTCCGCTACTGGCTGGCTGCACCTGTTCAAGGGCTTGGAAGATACAGAGACAATAGGACTAAGCATACCAGTAAATACTACAGGCAACCTCACCAATTTACACTGGTTTAAAAGGGACCTTGAAGCAAAGTTAAACCCAGCCAAACCTATTAACAGTGGATCAACCGAATTCCTCTAAAGAACAATAGACTATTCTGTCCGGATGTTTATGCCGCAACTGGAACCAACTACAGTAAAAGTTGTGAGTTGTATCCTACCACTGTCCACTTCATTCTTACCACTGGTTGTACCACCATAAACGGTACTGGCGTCACGACAAATACCACCAAGGGACCCAGCTGCCACAAGCACCCTGAACACCACTGCCATCACGGGCACCTCAACCTCCATCTAGGCTGGTGCTTCCTACCGCAGAGCGTGCCCCGGAGGATTTCGTGCTGTCTTCCTCATCACTGCCGGCCCCGGGAGGCTTTCTGCTAACCGCGAGTAACCGATGAACTGTATTATTACTGGCCCCTCATCGGCCCACCGTGCACCTCACGTGTGGCCCCTGCGATACTGGCTGGCTGCACTGGTCACACAGCGTTAGTGCAACATGTGAGCCCAGCTAATGGTATGGCACGCGCAGAGGCAGGTCACAGACGCGGCGGCACACGCAGAGGCAGGTCACAGACGCGGCGGCACACGCAGAGGCAGGTCACAGACGCGGCGGCACACGCAGAGGCAGGTCACAGACGCGGCGGCACAAGCATCACGCAGAGGCAGGTCACAGACGCGGCGGCACACGCATCACGCAGAGGCAGGTCACAGACGCGGCGGCACACGCATCACGCAGAGGCAGGCCACAGACGCGGCGGCACACGCATCACGCAGAGGCAGGCCACAGACGCGGCGGCACACGCATCACGCAGAGGCAGGTCACAGACGCGGCGGCACACGCATCACGCAGAGGCAGGTCACAGACGCGGCGGCACAAGCATCACGCAGAGGCAGGTCACAGACGCGGCGGCACACGCATCACGCAGAGGCAGGCCACAGACGCGGCGGCACACGCATCACGCAGAGGCAGGCCACAGACGCGGCGGCACACGCATCACGCAGAGGCAGGCCACAGACGCGGCGGCACACGCATCACGCAGAGGCAGGCCACAGACGCGGCGGCATCACGCATCACGCAGAGGCAGGCCACAGACGCGGCGGCACACGCATCACGCAGAGGCAGGCCACAGACGCGGCGGCACACGCATCACGCAGAGGCAGGCCACAGACGCGGCGGCACACGCATCACGCAGAGGCAGGCCACAGACGCGGCGGCACACGCAGAGGCAGGTCACAGACGCGGCGGCACACGCAGAGGCAGGCCACAGACGCGGCGGCACACGCATCACGCAGAGGCAGGTCACAGACGCGGCGGCGGCACACGCAGAGGCAGGTCACAGACGCGGCGGCACACGCAGAGGCAGGTCACAGACGCGGCGGCACACGCAGAGGCAGGTCACAGACGCGGCGGCACACGGGTGCAGGGTGGTGCGGCTGTAGTGCTGCCCGGCGGAGGGCACAGAACCTCGGCTCCACTGTGAAGTCGGCTTTATTACAGTCCATCATTACATACAAATTATAAAAATCTCACATTCAGAATTATTCGGATTTTGGCACAAAATGGAGACGAGAGGAAAAAGGTGCAATACAATCATCCAGCGGCCGGGCCCCGGGGGGTCAGTCACACAGGGGCGGCCGGCCGCTGTTTTCCTGTCACATTCGCGTCGCTCGTCCTCTTGAAATGTTATTCACACAATGTACACAAGTCACTCCGCAGGCTGCAGCGTCAGTGGATGGACCCCTCCTTGTCGATCTTGCAGTACAAGTACATGGACACGACCAGGGCCGCCAGCTGGAAGGAGACGACATTAAGTGAGCGCCCACAAAGTATTCACACCCTCCCCTCCTGCGGGGCCCCAGAAGAGTCTGAAAAGAGGGAACATGCGGATCCCTTTAAGGGCTGGCGGCATCTCCACTTCCCTGGTGGGGTAAAGACTCGGCGGCTGCTTTCCAGGGTTTCATACTCCAGTCACATCCAGAGCTGCAGTCGGTTAGTTCAAGCAGAGCTGACAACCCCCCAGCTCTGGATGTGACTGGAGTAGAAGCCCGGCCGGCCTCACATCATGTGGACGGGGCAGATGGATTTCCATATGTC